>NC_055988.1:163715210-164016029 GCF_018446385.1 Zingiber officinale
AGGATCTTCAATGTAAAATACTTGCTTTGCTTGACTGGCCAATATAAAAGGGTCAGATTTGAATCCAATTCTCTTGAGATTTACCAGCGTGAAACCAAGATCATCAAATTTAATACCATTATTATTCTCAACCCAATTACATTTAAACATTGGAACTTGAAACTTTTGATAATCAAGTTCCCATATTTCTTGAATGACTCCATAAAAAATCATGTCTGACACAACTGGATTTTTGTCCTTTGAACTAGCAACTTGCATTGTCTTTGCGATTAAGCTTACTCCGGAGTTTTGAACAACTCGTATATCATCACGCTCTTTTGTATGATAAGTAACCCCATCAATCAAATAACTAGAATACTTTAACACTTGATTGCTAGGTCCGCGCGCTATCCACTTCAATCTTTCTGATATTTGACTAGTGGAATGGCAAACTGCACTTGCAACCTATATTTCACAATGTGATAAAATTTGAACTTAGCTTTGAAAAAACCTATATTTCAAAACTTATGAAACTTACACGATCACGTAACCAGTTAATAAATGATCGGTTATGCTCATCTTGTAGCCACCTTTTGGACTTAGCCTTATGAGGAAATTTTGCATTCAAAAATGTCATGTGCTCCCTGATGAAATGATTAGGGATAAGTTAACCATTTGAATATAAGAAAAGTTCAAGAAAGTATTAATAAGTTAGAGAAATTACTCGATATAAGGATCAACATCATCATCATTTTCTAATACATAACGATGTGCTTGATGCAACTCATCATGACTAGGGGAGTGAATTACTGAACCAGATAGAGGCTTTATGAGTTGTACTCTTCGATGCCTTGATGGGATCCCAATTGTATGCACACTAGTCAAGTAGTCTGAGCAAAATTCCACAGCCTCTTTAGCAATATAACTTTCGGCTATACATCCTTCAGGTCGATTGCGATTTCGCACATAGCCTTTCAAGATCTTCATGAATCTTTCAAATGGGTACATATGCCTATACCATACCGGTCCACATAATTTCACCTCCCGCACAAGATGGACAGTTAAATGAATCATAATATCAAAAAAAGATGGGGGAAAGTATTTTTCAAGTAAACACAATAGCATCACAATCTCTCTTTGCAAATCATCCAACTTTGAGACATCTATCACTTTATTATATACCACATTGAAAAATCCACACAACTGAATGATAGTATCTCTAACATGTTTAGGCAAGACACCACGGATAGCCACTGGAAGCAATTGTTGCATCAAAGTGTGATAGTCATGTGACTTAAGGCCAACAAGTTTCAAGTCCTTTATCGACACAAGGTTTTTAACATTGGATGAGTAACCTGTTGGGACCTTTATTCCTAACAAAGAATTGCAAAAAAAAAAATTTCTCAGCCTTACATAGTGTAAAACACGCTGCTGGCAAATATGTTTTATTCTCCCCCATCTTTGGTGCCAAATCAGTTCTCACATTCATCTCCATAAGGTCTAGTCTTGCTGCTACTCCATCCTTTGTTTTTTCTGGAATGTCAAGTAACGTACCAATGAGACTTTCACAAATATTTTTTTCAATGTGCATCACATCAAGAACATGTCGAACATGTAGATGTTTCCAATACTCAAGTTCAAAGAATATAGATTTCTTTTTCCAGCATGATTTTTCATCAACATCCTTTAACTGAAGCTTCCCACTCATTTTTCCCAAACAATAATTAATACTTTCAACTCTTTTTAATACTTCATGGCCAGTTAATGGTTTTGGTGCAAGGTTAAACTCTTGATTCCCGTTAAATACTTTCTTTTGCCTTCGATAAGGATGACTTCTAGGAAGAAACCTTCTATGGCCAGTATATGACATTTTTTTACTATGCTTTAACCTTATTGAATATGTTTCTTCACCGCATATTGGACATGTATGATATCCTTTCACAACACAACCTGACATGTTCCCATATGCAGGAAAATCATTGATTGTCCATAGTAAAACAGCTCTAAGCAAGAAATTTTCCTCTCGATATGCATCATATGTATCAACACCTATATCCCATAAGCATTTTAGGTCTTCAATTAAAGGTGCTAAGTAGACATCAATATCATTCCCCGGTTGTTTGGGACCAGAAATCATCATAGTGAGCATCATAAATTTTCTCTTCATACATAACATTGGAGGAAAGTTGTAAGTAATCATAACAATTGGCCAACAACTATATGCAGAACTCATCGTACTATGGGGATTAATCTCATCTGCTGATATGGCCAATCTTAGATTTCTTGGCTCAGAAGCAAAATCAGGCCAGTTGTGATCCACCAATTTCCAAGAGGGTGAATCAGCCGGATGACGCAAGTATCCATCACGAATTCTTTTATCAGCATGCCAAGTTAACTCCTTAGATATCTCCTTGTTCTTAAACCATCTTTGAAATCTTGGAATAGGTGGGAAGTACCAAAGGACTTTTGCTGGAACTCCTTCATTTATTGTATGTTTTTTCCCAACTTCCACCGTGACATCCCGCAAATAGGGCAACTGGTAAAATCCTCATACTCCTTTCGGTATAAGATACAATCATTAGGGCAAGCATGAATTTTCACGTAATCCATCCCTAATGCAGATAAGCTTTTCTTTGCATCATACAAAGATAAAGGTAATTCATTGTTATCTGGAAGCATTTCCCTGATCAAACTAAGTATGTCAGTGAAACTTTTATCACTCCAACTATATTTTGTCTTCAGGTTATATAATTTGACAAGTGAAGATAACTTTGTAAATTTAGTACATCCTGGATATAAAGGTTTCTCAGCATCTTCAAGTAGCTTATGGAATTGTTTTGGATTCTCAGCATAACTATCATATGCAGCATGTACCATATCAATAGGTTCCTCAGCAAAAGATTGGTGTTCATCTTGGCCTACTCGATCATTCATTGAGTTCTCGATCTTAGATTTTTCCCCATGCCAAATCCATGTATGATATGTTAAATCCATACCATTACAACACAAATGTGCTCTTATAGTATCAACATCTTTCGTCTTTAGATTACCACATCTTGCACATGGGCAAGGTATTGCATTCGGATCTATAGCGTTTTGTGTTGCAAAGTGCAAGAAAGACTCTACCCCAATCTCATATTCATGTGATAGCCTATTCTTTGACATCCAATCTTTATCCATTACTCATACAACTAAGCAGCTAATAATGAGTCAAATCCTTCAAAACAATTGTAAGAATAACATTAAATTAGCAATGCTACAAACAACACAAAATTAATCTAGTGAATTATGCTGGAATATATATATATATAATTTCATTTAATTATTAAGGTAAATACAGCTAAATTAATATTAAATGTGACAACTATTAATCAATTATTTTAAACATTAAGCATGTAGTAGAGATAAGAGAAGTATACTTTGAAGAGAGACAAGCTAGAAGAATTGTAAAGAAGAGACCAAGATAACATGATTTAGCAAAAAAAACTTCTAGTTGCAGATCATGCTTGTATGGATTGACAAGTTATATGGAACCATGTTTTCCTTCTTTATTGGCATCATATCAAACGTATTGTGATTTCTTATTAATTGTCGGACAACTTCTTACCTAAGGAAAACTTGAACAAGAAGTAGTGCAAGCTCTTGTTTTAAATTGGGAAATTTAAAACCAGAAGTAGCGTGTTTAAATGCATCGCTAGTATATTCGTTTCCCTCATCTCCTTTTTAGTTGAGCTTCTCTTGTTTTAAAAAAAATAACTTGTGTTCAAATATTGCTCCTGGTAGCATGATGTTTCTGATATATTTTGATTTCCAAATTGTGTCTTTTAGCTTTTAATTTCCATTATCACTACAGGTACCAGATGTCTCCCTGTTTTAGTTGCTGCACATGGTCTACAGCTAACCAAATCAAGGGACTCGCATGAGTTCCTGATCTGCCCCTGAAACTGAAAATGCAGACTTGCCTATAAAATTCTGAAGACATTCATGGAGACTTTACAAGGTCCATCTCCATTGATTAGTATCAAGATAATTTGTTCAATTCACATAAGTGAAACAACTACTATGATATACTTTACCAAAGTAGGGAAAAAAAACATTTTTGTATGTTGTTTACAAACTCCATATAACAATGCATCACAATGGTCTTTTTCTAAACCTTTCTAAGAAGATGAAAAAAATACTATAAACCCTTCTAAAAAGATGAAAGAGTTTTTCCAGTCATACCTGAGTTATATCAGTGTAACTATGGATTCACCCCATTTGAAAAGGGAACGAAGGTGGCTTGTTCAGATGTTCAGCGGAAGAGGGTTAGTCTGAGAGGAGTTTGAAGGAGAGGTTCAAGGAGAGGGGTTCGTCGGAGACTTTCAGCAAGAGAGGTTTAGCCAGAGAGGAGTTTTGAGGAGAGGGGTTCGTGCAAAGGGGTGGAAGGCAAAAATGTGTGAGGAGTGGAGAAGATTGTGTGAGGAGATCGGGAAGAGGAGATTGTGTGAGGAGAGGGAACGTGAAGAGATCGCGGGATGAGGAGAGGAGAAAGACACAGTTGCCTAGGGTTCCCGAAGAGATCGCGGGATGAGGGAGGGAAAACACGCGCCAAAATATATTTCGGAGAGGGGAAGACATTAAACCAGGGCAATTGAACAAAAGAATTAGGTTTACAACGGTTTAAAAACCGTTGTAAAATGTGTAATCCTCTAAAAAATGCGCTTAAACACAATGGTTTTAGGAAACCGTTGTAAAATGTGTTGTTGATTATAAAACAATTCGCTCAACGACAACGGTTTTTACAAAAACCGTTGTCTTTTGTTTTTCTTTAGAGCTAAAAGACAACGGTTTTGTCAAAAACTGTTGTCTTTTGTCAAATTAACAACAATTCCCTCAAAAATCGTTGTCTTTATAGTGTTGTCTTTTAACAAATTTGTTGTAGTGTATACCAGAAGAGGTCTTTAGTGATTTACCCATCGATAGGTCTGCAGGACTTGGGTCTTGGAGTAGGAGTCACCAAAGGCTCTGAACCAAGTAAATCGTTCGTGTCTTCTTGTGTTCTCGTTCTTTTTAGTTTTTCCGCTGCATTCGTATACTTTGATTTCAAAACGAGAAAACTAGTTTTTGAAAACCACGTAATTCATCCCCCCCCCCTCACGTGCGATCGATCCAACAATTTATATGTGTCAATCCAATCAACATTAATCAATTATATTACATGCATCTCATCTAATGAATTAATCATTAAATAAACTAATCATTTTTATATGAACTAATCATAAATAAAATGAACTAATCATTGATTATGAACTAATCATTTATTATGAACTAATTATAAAATATGAACTAATCATAAGCAAGTTAGTTAACACATAACATAATTATTTTTTCATAAAATATAGCACTATTTGTACAAAACAACAGTTTCTACTACATTATTTTCAGAAAAGAACTAAATGAGTTAATATTATTTGTATATAAGGACAGAACATTAATAATATAGATAAGCTAGAACCACTCTCACTAGAAAATATATTAGTGTAGTGGGCAATTCTATCTCGTTCATCCTAGACTCGATGATGACAAGATCAGCCTTAGAGTTATCCTTCATATCCATGTTTAGATCAATTTCTGTATTTTGTACACATTCTTCCGAATCTTCTTCTGATTCTTCATGATCTTCCTCCTCAGATTCTTCAAGGTCTATTTTTGAATTCTCCTCAAATTCTTCGGAGTCCATCTCTAGATCCTCTACGGAATTCATTTCTAGATCCTCCTCAAATTCCTCAGGTTCATTTCTTCGAAATCTAAATCCTCTTCTAATTCTTTAGGATCCCATGCCAAATGAAGTAGATCCCTGTACATCTTTGAATATGCAATGCGCCCTTCAGAGCAATCCAGTAGCTGGTATTCTATATCAAGAAGATGTTCCGGTAGTGACTCGAGTAGAGCCCATCTTTTGTGTTCGTCAAGGACTGGATACCCTTCTCACTCGAGTTTCCAAAATATCCGATCGAGCCGACCAATAAGTCATCTGATTCCATGATACAGGTCATATTCTAACTCCTTGATCTCCTCCCAAAGCTCATGTTGTCGTTCATAGTGACATATTATCGTGTATATTGTTCGTGGCATCTAAAATTGAAAATAATAATGTCAGTACAAACCGACAAACTAGTAACAAAATCGGTCAAATTCAATTTCCACATATACATGGAACAAATATATACAAAATGCATAAGCAAATAAGAAAAATAAATTTTTTTATTTAGGGAGTCTCAATTGACTAGCACATTTGATTTGTTGACCAGCTCCTGTATTTGATCTATTTTCAAATCAGAACTAATCTAATTGGACAGGATATCTTATCTATGTTATCTAATTGGGCAGGATATCTTATCTATGTTTGTTCTGGTTTATATCTAACTCATTTTATCAAATCTTGACCCATTAGGTAATTTGATTCATATGATCAAATCTGATTTATCAGAACAAATCTAATTTGATTTGATTAGCCTGACTCATGTAATCAAATCAGCCTAATTAATTTAATAATAAATTGATCTGGATAAATCAACTAATGTTATGAACCAGACCTTATAAGTATTATTGAATTAAACTGATCTACTTAAATCAATTAATAATTTAAACCATATTTAATTGAACTAAGATGGTTTAATTAATAATTAATTGAGCCATATAGTAATTAAACATGTATTTATTAATTAACAAATGCATTTAATTAAATCTAACCAAACGTTTTCATGCAAAACAGTATTTGATCTTGTTTTTTTTAATTGCGTGCTTGGAAAATAAAGCACAGAAAGTTTGACGCTCACGCTTCCTGTTACACAAGAAAGTTTTGCCTTGAATCGATTAAACGAATTGATTCGCACGAAAAAGCTTTGCCTTCAATCGATTAAATTCTGTATAATCGATTAGTTTAACCCATTAAATTAATCGATTACATAGATCACAGATATATTATGCTTCATCGGTTTAATTGATTAAACAGATTTTTGAATCGATTAAACATCCTCTCTTCCCTATCACTACTGTTTCGCTCTTTCTTCATGTGACGAATGTGATTGTCACGATTGTCGATTGTCAACCTCCCGACGAAGTCGTTGGTACTCTCCGGCCTCGAAGACCGATAGCCAGCAACTTCTCAGAGCTCGACAACTATGGTAAATCATGACCCAGTCACGATTTTACCTGGCGACGATAGAAGAGATATTTCTTTTCGACAAAGAGACAAGTTTCATGTTTAGGTATGGCTCGGATATCATTTTTATTTCTAATAGCATGAAATATAAAAAAAAACTCACACTAATCTCCTGAGACGATCTTGATCTCTGCTTGATATTAGAAGCACAATCATGAATGAAGTCGGAAAGCCCTTTGAATTTCATGAGTCAAATTCTTTTCCACAGGACGTTCTTCTTTACCTTTGATCACCTCAAATGACTAAGAAAGACCAAGGTGCAGGAGTGCCTCTTCGTCTCCCTGACATTTGCATCAATGAGGAAGATAAAGGAGAAGTAGAGGCGCTCCTTCATTTCCTCAACGTCTAACCCAACAAATTAAAAAAAGGAACGAAAGACAATAGCATCATTCTAGGCGGCAACTCTTTGCGTAGCTCCTTTGGATAGATTCGAGGATGCAACTCTTTGTTTGTGTAGCTCCAATAAGAGGAGAAAACTACAAGAATGAAATGCATCTTATGCTTCTCACTCCACATCTGAAATCCTTGTCGGAGAGCCTTTTGATAATGATGTTATACATGAACAAGCTTAGTACGATCCTATAGAATAAAATAAATGATGTTGTATAATTTAATGTTATATTATACTATCGGAGCAAAATAAAGGAAGAACATAGACTAGACTTTATTAGTAACAAGTAAATATATACTTTGTATATAAAAAAAATCGAGGTGTTGTGGGGAGTAAACACAAATAAATAGACATAAGACAATCTAAAAACACTTGATCATGATCAAATTTATTAGCCTACTTGGATATTGAGCATTTACCTATAAGAATTGGACCTCACGGGTCATCTGAGATGGTAAGTGGTGGTATGTTTGTCACATGAGGTCGTAGGGTCGAGCCGTAAGGCTGTTAGGGTATAAATCCCTAGACCCTGTGCAATTCATCCCATCACCACTTGTCCTCTCGGCTGTCATGATTTACCTCTCTCATGATGACCTGGGGTCGGGTGCGATGGGAGCACTAGGGGCGAGTGATTTCACTTTTTGCCACATTTACATATAAGAACTGAATTAATTAAAATGAATACGCCTACCTCTATTAAAAAAAATAAAATATGGTAGATACATGTGGTGTATATATATATATATATATAAATCTATTTATATTAATCCTTTTATTATGGCTGAGTCGAATGATGAAAAGTTATCATGTTAGGGGATGTATCTATAAGAATTCATAATCCTAATAATAAGAAACTTGATTTGAACATGCACCAACTATCTTTTATATATATTTTTTTTAATAGTAATCCTGAGTACTATTGACTGTTGGTCCCAGTATCTCTTGGAGTGCATAAACTGATATGGATCGTCGAGGCTAGTGTTCGACACTATCTCTGTAAACGATATTACTCCGCTACGGTGCTAACGGATAGCAGCAATTCGTTCCCAAGATACAACGACGAACGTCTCGGAATCGTAGCACTTCGAATTCCGAGACCAGCGAACCTTCTCGTAGGCTTTTTGGACTCTTTATGCACAAGATGAGATGAATGCTCAAGAGAGAGTAGAATAGATGAATTCGATGATTCGAATGAATTTTTCAACATCTGGAGGGTTCTATTTATACCAAATGAAGAGGTTGAATGCCTTTTGGGTGAGTGGATGTGTTCTTTGGGCTGGATCGATCTAGATCGTCCATTCTGAAAAGTTTGTGTTCTTTGGGCTGGATCGATCTAGATCGTCCATTCTGAAAAGTTATAACCCTTTAGCTATCCATTTGCCCCAATCAACAGTCCAGTCATCTCTTCTTGCCCACGTGGATGCCACATAGGCATTGTACGAGTCTGATACGTCACCCGAGTGCCACGTAGGTGTTAGGATCCTTCGTACTCGGCTAGAGAGGGGGGGGTGTGAATAGCCGCCCCAAATCGCTCGTTTCTTCCTACAATTTGTTAGCGCAGCGGAAAATACAAATAGAAACGAAAGGAAGAATACCAAACCTTAACACAAGGATGTAACGAGGTTCGGAGATGAAACTCCTACTCCTCGGCGTGTCCGTAAGGTGGACGAAGCCTATCAATCCGTCGGTGGATGAGTCCCTGGAAAACCGGCTAATACAATATACTCCTTGTGGGTGGAGAAACCTCGCCACAATATTCTTGCAACAGCAAGAAAGGAATACAACAAGAAATACAAGAAGACAAGAACAATGAATGTAAAAACACAGGTTTTCTTGCCTCCTCGCCGACTGGATTTCGTTGAAGCAGCAGCTCCTCAGAACACCTAGTCGAGAAGCTCACGCGAAGCTTGCGAAGAAGAGCTCAACAAAGCTCAAGCACCAGAACAGCAGCTCTGCAGCGAAGAGAAGAGGAAGAAGTAGTACTATACAGCAGCAGCCCTCGACCCCTTTATACAAACAGCGAAGAAACTGGCCGTTGCGTCGCAGCTAGAACTCGATGCGTGGACCGATCAGTAACATCTGATCGGTGCGGACCGATCGGAAAGAAGCTCGCTTGTTCCATCCTGATCGGTCCATGGACCGATCGAACCTCTGATCGGTCGGGGACCGATCGGGCCTTGATCGGTCCCGGACCGATCGGCCCTCTTCGCCTCGATCTGTTCGCCGATCGACTCGATCGGTCACGGACCGATCGGTTAACACCTGATATGCTATCGATGTTCGATCGATCACCGCCGATCGAATATTCAGATCACCTGGATCGATCGCGGATCGATCCAGCTCATGGTTTTCGCCCAAACCAAGTCCAAACCAACATCCGGTCAATCTTGACCTGTTGGTACATTGCGCCTAGCATCCGGTCACTCCCTTGACCTGCTAGGACTCCCCGCTAAGTGTCCGGTCAATCCCTTTGACCCACTTAGACTTTTCTCTCCGTACCAAGTATCGGGTCACTCCTATGACCTACTTGGACTTCCCATCACCAGATGTCCGATCACCCTCGATCCATCTGGATTTTCCCTTGCCCGGCTTCACTTACCAGGACTTTCACCTGGCTTCACTCACCAGGATTTCCACACTGCCTAACATCCCAGTTAGGACTTTCTCACTGCCTGGCTTCACTCACCAGGACTTTCCAACTGCCTAATATCCCAGTTAGGACTTTCTCATTCACCTAGCTTCACTCACTAGGATTTTCACCTGGCTTCACTCACCAGGATTTTCCCGAATGCCTGGCTTCACTCACCAGGACTTTCACCTTCACCTAGCTTCACTCACTAGGATTTTTACCTGGATTCACTCACCAGGATTTCCCGACTGCCTGGCTTCACTCACCAGGACTTTTCCCCGTGCCAAACTCCCTGTTTGGACTTTCCCCGTGTCAAGCCTCCATACTTGGACTTTCCGCGTGCCAAGCTCCTGCTTGGACTTTTCCCCGTGCCAAGTCTCCGTACTTGGACTTTTCCAGTGCCAAGTCTCCATACTTGGACTTTTCGCGTGCCAAGCTCCCTACTTGGACTTTTCCCGAATCAGGTCAACCAAGTCAACCTTGACTTACAGTTGAGCCAATAATCTCCCAAACATCTATTCTTGTCCCATATCAAGAATAGAACTCTCTCACGAGTGTCAAACATCAACATGCAACTCAACTAGGTCAACCTTGACCTAAGGTTGCACCGACAATCTTCCCAAGTCAAACATCAAAATACAACTCGAGTCAAGTCACCTCGAGTCGGGTCAACCAGGTCAACCTTGACCTAAGGTTGCACCAACAATCTCCCCCTTTTTGATGTTTGACAAAACCATAATCAAGTTAGGTTAACCCGATTACCTAACTTAGGTTTTCCAACCATCTTCCAATGTCCAATGTTCTTTCCTTGAACATTCTCTGGACATTCTCCCCTTAGGTTAACCCGATAACCTAACTTGGGTTCTCCAATAATTCTCCCCCTTTTTGACACACATCAAAAAAGATTACCAATGTTCTTCCTTGAACATTCCTTGACATTCTTTCCCTAGCTTAGGTTAACCCGATAACCTAACTTGGGTTCTCCAATAATTCTCCAATGAACACTCTCCCCTTTTTGACACACATCAAAAAGAAAAAGGAGGGTATCAAGGTCAAGAGTTTCTTCCTAATGAAAGTCTCATACCTTTCATTTGAAACTCTTAATTTCCCCCTTGATACTAAACTCAACAATCAACTTAGTGATAATCCCATATCACTAATCCTTAAAAGTCTTTTGGAGTAAAAACTCCCCCTAAAAGTCAACTCCCCCTTGACAATTAGGTAAAACTTCCCCTAAAGGTCAACTCCCCCTTGACCATTGCACCAACAATGTCTTGGCGAGTTTCAAACCTTTAGAAATCCACAAAACCCAACTTCCAGCTGAAATTTCAGACCAACTGCTGAAAATCAGAAACTGGCACGCACTGATCGGTCCCCAGACCGATCAGAATCCCCCTGGATCGATCCCCAGACCGATCCACCCTTCACTGATCGCACTGGATCGTCACTGATCGGTCACCAGACCGATCAGAACTTCACCGGATCGGTCACCATCCACTCTGACAGGAGATTTCGATTTCCTTCCCGGAAATTCGAAACTCCTAATAAATTCCAGAAAATTCCAAAAATCGTAAAATTTTGAGGATACACTCCTCATACCATATACTATCACGGAAAAATAATTTTCTATGAAAATAGTTTCCATTTTCAATCTTGATACAAAGTTCAAAAACTTTGAAAAAGTTCAAGTTTAACTCAACTTTGTATCACAATGTTCAATGATGAATGCTATCACTAGAAAGCTTCATCAAGGTTTTTCAAATCAATTTTAAAATGCTTTTAAAATCATTTGAATTTAGGACCATAATCTTAGGGCTAGATGTACATGACTTGTACACAAGCTTTCCCTATGATCCTCCTTTTCTTGAATTAGGCTCATCTAGGTACAAAAACTATGCACCTTGATCCTAACTCATGATCCTAATATCTCACACACATCTAAGGTGTATCAACCCACATTCAAGTCAATTTGATGTGAGATATGGGTTAAGGTCAACTTAGGCTAAGTTCTCATGCATTTTCTAAACATCAATTTGATCTCAATATCAAATTATATGTTTGTCCTTAAATCAATTTCATTGATTATAATGCAAGAGATGATGACATGGCATATAATGATATCATAAGTAAAAACATGTGCCAATGTCATGATGTCATGGCATAAAGTTTGAAACTAAACTAACACATGACATATAATAACCTAAGCATTATCATGGCATTTCAAATGATCATAAATTAAATATGATGTCATGACATGGCATATGGCAAACAACCATGGTAAGTTAACACAAATAAAATACCTAGATTACCTATCTAAGTATCCTTAATCACTTAGCTAACTTAAATTCTAATCCTAGATTGCCCAAAGTGCTCCAAGAAAATGTCAAAACCCAAATTGACATTTCTTGATCTCTTGTTTGATTTATACCATTTAAAATTCTACAAGAGTAGCACTTCTAAGTTAAGGCCCGGATTGCCTTGATTACCTAAGAGAATATCAAAATCCCAATTTGATATTTCTCTAGGTTTTTCCAAATTGTGTCAATTTAAAGTAAGATTAATATATTCTCACTTTGGCACAACTTACTCTTCCAAGGAGTGAATGACAAAGATTATTCCATTTCATTTTCAAAGGTTCCCAAAAACCTTGAAAATGCTCCTTGAGTGTCAATTTCCTCAAAGTTGGGTTAACTACCCTTCTTATTGGAGTTGACACTCTCTAACCCATCTATGGGGTAGAGAAAATGCTCCTAGGAACCCAATACCTATTAGAGCTCATTGGGTTCACTAAATATTCACTAGGGATGACTTCCTAGCAACCCTCCTAATGACCCTCTTAGGCTTTAAAGCCTTGGTCATTTGGGTCTCATCAAGGTCAACTATAGGGGTGACTTCCCTTGTGACCTTGGTGGTGGTCTTCCTAGTCCTAGATTTTGTTCCATAATCGAATGAAACATTATGGTAAGTGGGCTTGACCAATTGGGACTTAGGTTTGTGACCCAAACCTTTCTTGTCCTTGGGCTTTGAAATTTGACCCTTAAACCCTAGAGATGACTTCTCCAAGTTCTTAAGAGCTTTTTCCAAAGTATCAAGTCTTGACCTCAAGACTTGATTCTCCTTCTCTAATACCTCAATTTTTGATTTGTCATTTTTCTTTGAGGCATTCCTAGGCATGTGTCTAGTTGATTTGGGATTCCTACCTAGGTTCTCCTTAACCTTAGATGAGGTAATTCTAGGGTTGGCATTCCTAGTAGTATCCCTATCTAGGTTGACATGTTTAGCACCTAAGCACATGTGTTGATTTCTAGTGTTAACATGCTCATCATTATTTGCAATAGCAATAAAACTACTAGCATGTTTCTTATTTGAATTGCAATAGTATGCCTTAAAAGGTACCTTAGGGTTTGCCTTAGCTCCCCCTATCGATGTGCATCCCTTGTCCTTGTGAGGTTGCCTCCCCCTTGGACAATGGCTCCTATAGTGTCTCCTTCGCTTGCATTGGAAGCACACTACGTGCTCCTTGCCTTTGCGTATCGGGACTCCGGCTTTCTTGACCTTTGGTGCCGGTGGAGTCTTTCTTACCCTCTTTGGACACTTACTCTTGTAGTGCCCAAATTCCCTACACTCAAAACACATTATATGCAATTTACTTGAAATTAACATGTTTGAGTTACCTAGGTTTGAAGATGGATGAATGCTCTTTTCTTCATCCCTTCCGGAGGTAGATGCTTCTTCTTCTTGCTCCAATCTTGAAGAAGTGCTCTCATCCTCTTCTTCCTTAGATGTTGAGTAACCCTCAACTTCTAATTCCTCTCCTCCATGGTGTGAGCTACTTAGCTCACTTGACTCCTCTTCATGGCTTGAAGTGGAGCTCTCCTCATGGAACTTGGCCAAGTTGTTCCACAACCCCTTGGCGTTGTTGTAACCACCTATCTCACACAAGATGTCATTAGGTAATGAAAACTCAAGAATTTTCGTTACCTCATCGTTGATCTCGGATTGGTGGATTTGTTCCTCCGTCCACTTCTTCTTTTCTAAAGGTCCTCCTTCTTTATCCATCGGAGGATTGAACCCTAATTGTACACAACTCCAATGCACTAAGTTAGTCATAAGAAAATACTTCATTCTTACCTTCCAAAACGCGAAATCGTCGCGGTCGTAGAAAGGCGGAATTGTGACATCTTCTCCGAACCGATCCATTCTCTAGCGCTTGTGCTCCCACGGGTGTGAATCCGATGAAGAGCGACCTTGCTCTGATACCACTTGTTAGGATCCTTCGTACTCGGCTAGAGAGGGGGGGTGTGAATAGCCGCCCCAAATCGTTTCTTCCTACAATTAGTGTTAGCGCAGCGGAAATAACTAAATAGAAACGCAAAAAGGAAAGACCAAACCTCAAACTCGAACACAAGGATGTAACGAGGTTCGGAGATGAAACTCCTACTCCTCGGCGTGTCCGTAAGGTGGACGAAGCCTATCAATCCGTCGGTGGATGAGTCCCCGGAAAACCGGCTAATAAATACTCCTTGTGGGTGGAGAAACCTCGCCACAATATTCTTGCAACAGCAAGAAAGGAATACAACAAGAAATACAAGAAGACAAGAACAATGAATGTAAAAACACAGGTTTTCTTGCCTCCTCGCCGACTGGATTTCGTTGAAGCAGCAGCTCCTCAGAACACCTACAACAGCAGGATATCCCAGTCGAGAAGCTCACGCGAAGCTTGCGAAGAAGAGCTCAACAAAGCTCAAGCACCAGAACAGCAGCTCTGTAGCAGAAGAGAAGAGGAAGAAGTAGTACTATACAGCAGCAGCCCTCGACCCCTTTATACCTGCGAAGAAGAAACAGCGAAACAGCGAAGAAACTAGCCGTTGCGTCGCAACGGCTAGAACCCTGATCGGTCTGTGGACCGATCAGGCAACATCCTGATCGGTCTGCAGACCGATCAGGAAAGAAGCCTTCGCTTCTGTTCCATCCCTGATCGGTCCATGGACCGATCAGGGAACCTCCTGATCGGTCCGGGGACCGATCAGAGGCTCTTGATCGGTCCCGGACCGATCAGCCCTCGACCATCAGCATTTGGCACGCCTGATCGGTCACCGGATCGATCAGTTAACACACGATATGCTACGATGTATTCGATCGGTCACCGACCGATCAGAATATTCTCAGATCACCGGATCGATCGCGGATCGATCCAGCTCATGGTCTTCGCCCAAACCAAGTCCAAACCACCATCCGGTCAATCTTGACCTGTTGGTACATTGCGCCTAGCATCCGGTCACTCCCTTGACCTGCTAGGACTCCCCGCTAAGTGTCCGGTCAATCCCTTTGACCCACTTAGACTTTTCTCTCCGTACCAAGTATCGGGTCACTCCTATGACCTACTTGGACTTCCCATCACCAGATGTCCGATCACCCTCGATCCATCTGGATTTTCCCTTGCCCGGCTTCACTTACCAGGACTTTCACCTGACTTCACTCACCAGGATTTCCACACTGCCTAACATCCCAGTTAGGACTTTCTCACTGCCTGGCTTCACTCACCAGGACTTTCCAACTGCTTAATATCCCAGTTAGGACTTTCTCATTCACCTAGCTTCACTCACTAGGATTTTCACCTGGCTTCACTCATCAGGATTTTCCCGAATGTCTGGCTTCACTCACCAGGACTTTCACCTTCACCTAGCTTCACTCACTAGGATTTTCACCTGGATTCACTCACCAGGATTTCCCGACTGCCTGGCTTCACTCATCAGGACTTTTCCCCGTGCCAAACTCCCTGTTTGGACTTTCCCCGTGCCAAGCCTCCATACTTGGACTTTCCGCGTGCCAAGCTCCTGCTTGGACTTTTCCCCGTGCCAAGTCTCCGTACTTGGACTTTTCCAGTGCCAAGTCTCCATACTTGGACTTTTCGCGTGCCAAGCTCCCTGCTTGGACTTTTCCCGAATCAGGTCAACCAAGTCAACCTTGACTTACAGTTGAACCAATAATCTCCCAAACATCTATTCTTGTCCCATATCAAGAATAGAACTCTCTCACGAGTGTCAAACATCAACATGCAACTCAACTAGGTCAACCTTGACCTAAGGTTGCACCGACAATCTTCCCAAGTCAAACATCAAAATACAACTCGAGTCAAGTCACCTCGAGTCGGGTCAACCAGGTCAACCTTGACCTAAGGTTGCACCAACAGTAGGCACTGCAATGTCATCTGGAGTATAAATTTAAGCTCCTCAATGCTCCTCGCAACGATGCGTACGTGCGAAGTGCGCCTACAAAGCGCCCATTGCGCATGCGCACGTGGCGGGCTCACATGTGTGAGCACCTGCTCACCCCTGAGAAGAGAGCACCTGGTCTTTTTCTGAGTTAACTCCATTAACACAACATCATTAATAAGCAAAGAATACATATCGAAAATTTCCGATGTGGGACTATTCTCTCATGCATTTCCTTATATATCATTAATGAGTAATTAATGTTTATTTGGGCCGACTTTAAACAATTAATTTCTCATTCACCTTTAATCGGTTTTGAGCAAATTAATAGTCTAAATCTATCTACGCGAAACGTAGATTTCAATTTTGAAGTCAATTATGACTTCTATCTATTGATGGCATTCCGATTTTTTCATAAAATCAATATTGGTCCATTAAGGCTCCAATATCCAACAATCCCCCACATGAATGGAAATTAATGCAATGCGTGTATGCATGCTGACACTTTACAAGAGTCCAATCGATAAGTCACTGCATCGGGAGAGGTAGCTTGTGGCTTTGAACCTTCTGTAGTGGAATGCTATCGAGTATACTAGGCTGCGCAGTGAACGTGATGTCTTGAACTGCTCAGCTGTTGGTGTATACTAAGACAACAACACCCACACAGAGACCTATCTCACCTACTTTAGGTTCTCATGGTTGGTTCCGTTTTGACCATTGACACCATCTTGGATTCATGAGTGTTTCATTGAAGCGGCCTATCTTCACACTCATATAGGTGACACTTCTATCAGGAGTATCCTATCTAAAAGCATAAGCTTAACCTCACTACATGAGGTAGGACAGCACAAATTCATCCTAGGATTAGGATAGAGATAAAATATCTCATGTGTTGTAACACAACTTTTGTAACTTCGTTGTCCCTTTGAACCAAGATCTTGGGATCTCCAGTCAACAAGGTTGGGTTACCGCTACAGTCGTTTTTAGTTGTAGATTTTTAATCTCATTCCTCTTGATGAGCAGTATACTTGATCTCGACTTAACCTTTTGTAAGAGGATCTGCCAAATTATCTTTGGACTTAACATAGTCGATTGCAATCACTCCATTCGAGATCAACTGCCTAATGGTATTATGTCTACGACGTATATGTCGTGACTTCCCATTGTACATATTACTCTGTGTCATTCCAATCGCCGATTGACTATCACAGTGGATCAGTACGGCAGGCACAGGTTTCGTCCAGCTCGGAATATCTTCCAAGAAATTCCTCAGTCATTCAGCTTCCTCAGCTGCTTTGTCTAGTGCTATAAACTCGGATTCCATAGTTAACCGAGCAATGCACGTCTGCTTAGTGGATTTCCAAGATACTACTCCCCCACCGATCGTGAAAACATATCCACTAGTGGATTTGGAGTCTTTTGTATATAATATCCAATTAGCATCACAATATCCCTCCAACACAACGGGATACTTTCCATAATGTAATCCATAGTTCATAGTATATTTCAAATATCTAAGAACTCGCATCAATGCTTTCCAATGGGTGTCGTTTGGATTACTCGTAAAACGACTCAGCTTGTTGACCGCACAGGCAATATCCGAACGTGTGTAGTTTGTGAGATAAATCAAACTGCCTATTATCCGAGAATATTCCAACTGCGATAAGGTCTCACCATGGTTTTTCGCTAAGTGTTGACTTAGATCCATAGGTGTTTTTACTGTAGAGAGATCATACGCATTGAATCTTTTCAATACTGACTCTACATAATGGGATTGTGTCAGAACTATCCCTTCTGATGTCCTGAGAATTTTAATTCCCAATATAACATCTGCTTGACCCATATCTTTTATATCAAAATTTTTTGTCAACATTTTCTTTGTAGTCATGATTATATCATAATTACTGCCCATTATCAGCATGTCGTCTACGTATAGACAGATGATTACATAACCTTTAGGTGTGTTTTTGACATAAATGCATTTGTCACATTCATTTATTCTGAATTCGTTTGACAGCATTACTTTGTCAAATTTTTCGTGCCATTGTTTAGGCGCTTGCTTAAGTCCGTACAACGACTTAACAAGTCGACACACCTTTTTCTTATTTCCTGGAGCCACGAACCCCTCGGGTTGCTCCATATAAATTTCTTCTTCCAACTCACCATTTAAGAACGCAGTTTTAACATCCATTTGATGTATTTCAAGGTCATACAGTGCTGCAATGGCTATTAGCACTCGTATGGACGTAATCCTTGTCACCGGTGAGTAGGTATCGAAATAATCAAGGCCTTCCTCTTGCTTGTACCCCTTGGCTACAAGTCTGGTCTTATACTTGTCAATTGATCTATCAGCTTTATACTTGCGTTTTAGTATCCACTTACAACCTAATGGTTTATTACCAGAAGGAAGGTCTACTAATTCCCAAGTATGATTATTCATGATGGATTCGATTTCACTATTGACAGCTTCTTTCCACATTGGAGCATCGGAACTAGAGAGAGCTTCACTTAATATTCTTGGGTCCATTTCCGACATGAAAGTCATGAAATCTGGTCCGAACGATTTCTCAGCTCTAGCCCGTTTGCTACGACGTGGCCCTTCGCTTTGATCGTCAATAGTCCTTTTATAACAGCTAAGTTCGGTAACGTCATTTTTGTTTGAACTTCCGTTGTTATCATTTTCAACGTTTCCCTTCTTATTTGGGAATTCGTTTTCAAAGAATATCGCATTCCAAGATTCTATGGTTGTTCCCACATGAATATCAGGAATGTCTGATTTGTGAACTAGGAAACGATATGCACTACTATTATGGGCATATCCGACAAATACCACATCGAACGTTTTAGGTCCGATCTTTACTTGCTTTGGTTTAGGTACTTCGACCTTTGCCAAGCACCCCCACACTTTCAGGTATTTGTATGATGGCTCGCGGCCTTTCCATAGTTCGTATGGAGTTTTATCACTTTTCTTAAGAGGGATTTTGTTGAGAATGTGATTTGCCGATAATATTGCTTCCCCCCACAAGTTTTGAGATAAGCCTGAATTTATCAACAAGGCATTCATCATCTCTTTTAGTGTCCGATTTTTACGTTCAGCAACATCATTCGATTGAGGTGAGTAAGGCGCCGTTGTTTGATGGATAATGCCAGAATCTGAACAAAATTCATCAAACGGTGCATCATATTCTCCACCTCTATCGCTACGAATTATTTTAATTCGTTTGTCAAGTTGATTTTCAACTTCTGTTTTATAGGTTCTAAACGCCTCTAAGGCTTCGTCTTTACTTCTTAAAAGAAAGATATAACAGAACCTCGTGAAGTCATCGATAAAAGTAATGAAATACTTTTTACCTCCTCTAGTTTGCACAAATTTCAAATCACATAGATCACTATGTATTAATTCTAGAAGAGTCGTTGACCTTTCCACCGAATGGAAAGGTAGTTTCGTCATTTTAGCTTCCACACACACTTTACATTTGTGTGTTTCGTCAAGATTGACGTTCGGTAATAAATTTAGTTTGACGAGACATTTCAGAGTATTATTATGCACATATCCGAGTCGATCATGCCACAAATTAAAACACTCAACCACATAGCTGGAAGCAATTATTTTATTACCATCAAATTTTCGGAGTACAGTCATTACAACCATTTTGAATAGACTTTGTTCTAAGTACCCCTTTCCTACGAAGACATCATTCTTCGTAAGGACAAAGTTGTTGGACTGGAACACTAGTCTAAACCCGGCCTTAACAAGTGTCAATCCAGAAACTAGGTTCTTTCTGATGTCGGGAACATGGAGCACATCAATCAAAGTTAGCTCCTTTCCAGACGTCATTTTCAGAACAACTTTTCCGAGTCCGACTATCGGAGATGTCGTGGAATTGCCCATATAGAGCTTCCTTCCATTTATCGGAATATACTTGGAGAACATCGCCTTATCTGAACAGATATGACGAGTTGTTCCAGTATCGATCCACCACTGCTTCGAGTTATCCTCCACTGTATTGGATTCAAACACGACTGCAGTGAGATCCAAGTCGTCAAGAGAGGTTGCGACGTGGTTTACAGCATCTTTTGGCCCCTTGGTTGGCTTCTTCGGGCGTCTGTAGTCCTTGGACATGTGTCCTGACTTTTCACAGTTGTAGCAAGAGCCCTTGAACTTCTTTACTTGAGCCTTCTTCTTGAACTGCTTTGGCTTTTTGACGTTTGGCTCCACCAGGTTGGACATTTCGTCAATAGTCCGCTTGGTTCCTCTAGAGTCGGATAATTTTCGATTATCCTCCTCTATTCGTAGCCTCAGGATCAGGTCTTCCAATCTCATCTCCTTTTGCTTGTGTTTGAGGTAATTCTTGAAGTCCTTCCATGACGGAGGGAGCTTCTCAATTACTGCAGTTACTGCGAATGACTCGTTCAGCTTTATGCCTTCGGCGTCCAGATCATGCAGTATTAATTGCATATCTTGGACTTGAGCTGAGACGCTTTTAGAGTCCATCATCTTGAAATCCAGAAACCGGCCGACGATGAATTTCTTCAATCCGGCATTTTCGGTCTTGTATTTCTTCTCAAGTGATTCCCACAAAGATTTCGCCGTCTCCAATGAACAATACACGTTATACAGCGTGTTGTCCAAGGCGTTGAGAATATAGTTGCAGCACAAGAAATCTCCGTGTGACCATGCATCGCAGGCAATCTTACTACCTTCCGAAGCGGCTGGCGGGTTTTCCTGCAAAAACCGTACAAGGTTTACCATCGTTAGATAAAACAGCATCTTCTGCTACAATCTTTTGAAGTCGGCTCCGGTGAATTTCTCCGGCTTTTCTCCGTGCGGAATTGATGTTGGCGGAATGGCGGTCGGAACGTCGTTGGAAGTAGCCATATCAGTTTGTAGAATATCGTTTACGACTGTTGGTCTCGGTATCTCCTGGAGTGCGCAAACTGATATGGATCGTCGAGGTTAGTGTTCGACACTATCTCCGTAAACGATATTGCTCCGCTACGGTGCTAACGGATAGCAGCAATTCATTCCCAAGATACAACGACGAACGTCTCGGAATCGTAGCACTCCGAATTCTGAGACCAGCGAACCTTCTCGTAGGCTTTTTGGACTCTGGAGGGTTCTATTTATTACCAAATGAAGAGGTTGAATGCATTTTGGGTGAGTGGATGTGTTCTTTGGGCTGGATCGATCTGGATCGTCCATTCTGAAGAGTTATAACCCTTCACATGTCCCACTTTAATCTCATCCATCAGATCTGAAGAGTTGTGACCCTCAGATCTCGCCTATTGTCATCAGCCATCGGATCTGAATCTACTGATCCATTCGATCTAACGCTTCAGATCAAGTCTCATCCCAAGTGGTCAGATCGTGACTCTTCACGATCCAACGCTCCAGATCGCATCACCGGCGATCCATCACACCTCTTTGATCAACGGTAACCATCCGTTTGCCCCAATCAACAGTCCAGTCATCTCTTCTTGCCCACGTGGATGCCACATAGGCATTGTCATGTCAGATACGAGTCTGATACGTCACCCGAGTGCCACGTAGGCACTGCAATGTCATCTGGAGCATAAATTTAAGCTTCCCAATGCGTACGTGCAAAGTGCACCTACAAAGCGTCCATTGCGCACGTGGCGGGCTCACAGATGCGAGCACCTACTTATGCCGGAGAAGAGAGCACCTGGTCTTTTTCTAAGTTAACTTCATTAACACAGCATCATTAATAAGTAAAGAATACACATTGAAAATTTTCGATGTGGGACTATTCTCCCATGCATTTCCTTATATATCATTAATGAGTAATTAATGTTTATTTGGGCCAACTTTAAATAATTAATTTCTCATTCGCCTTTAATCGGTTTTGAGCAAATTAATAGTCTAAATCTATCTACGCGAAACGTAGATTTCAATTTTGAAGTCAATTATGACTTCTATCTATTGATGGCATTCCGATTTTTACATAAAACCAATATTGGTCCATTAAGACTCTAATATTCAACATTGACTATGTCTAATTAAACTTGGATTAAGAATAAAAACGTGAAGATGCTCAATTTCACGTAGCAAAACATTCAACAAATTGTCTAAAATAATGGTGAGCGATCAGACAAACTTCTACCATCAATATAATTATTTCTTTTGAATAGGTATTTAATATATTAAATTTTGCATCCTAAGACTTTCGGTCAACATTCGTTCAATCCACGAAATGTAATGAAAATTAACTGTTATGTTATTTTTAATACTAAATAAATGATTCAATATGTTCTCGTATTTGGAAGAAAATAGAGAACATGACTGGGTTCTACATCATCGTAAAATAATTTTAAAATATAAAGAAAAATTATAACAAACAGTTAAACCTAGTGTATTATATAAAATTGAATATTAAGTTATGACTTAAATACATAAATAAAATATAAGAGTTGTAGAAATAAAAATATTAAGATAAATGTATATACATAAAGGATGGCCAGATAAAAAACTAAAAACATTAAAGAAAAAATTAAAATTATAAAAAAAATTGAGAGATACATTTAAAATGGTACAAATATATACTTAGATAATAAACAAATACTAAATTAATAATAATAAAAAATAAAATTTATTTAAATATAAATAATAAAATCATAAAAAATAAAATCATAAAAAAATTCATATAACCAAACCCACTTAGTTAATGGGACAAGATTTGTTGTTCCGGGTGTAGTTATATGTTCTAATATTTGAAATAAATGAAAGCTATTTTATTCAATACAAATCAAATGAACAAGATAGTTGTCCTTAAGGTTTATCCCAGTTGCAAGTTCATCTTGCCTGTCCTTGTTAAGAATCTGTTGGCTCCCAAACAAACAATTTAAGCATGTGCATATCAAATAGAATTTGTCCAATGCTAATATTCTAAAATGTAACTTGGCGATTTACAGGTAAAAAAAATGCATCGACAACATTCCAAAGTTCAACAAGCACCAATCCAGTGTAAAGCGTAAAGGTGTCACAACCAATTCTAATCAGCTCAGCAAATTCAAGCGACAAAAAGAAGAATCACTGGAGGCAAGGCATTCAATCTTAAAGATTTGTTTTCGTCAAATACTCTAGTGCTTATTACAATGTGAAGATGTCTCTGTACCTTCCAGATTTCAGGTGATGCCTACCAGACAGATTTGGGTTGTTCGAATATACTACCGTACTCAGTATTTCCTTCCTTCTTCCTCGAGAGCCTTCATCTTCCGATAGTCTCTATCGGTACCAAACAACCTACAAAGGAAAAAAAAAATTACAACAAAATGAATATTTTACTAGTGATGCAAGTGCACAAATTATTGCAACAGATAAAAAGATGTTATTTTCACTCAAGTTTCTAAACGATATGTTCATGGTCCTATCCAATTGTGAGGAAAAAAGAAAAGATGGTACGAGAGGAAGCTGTACCCACCAGTCCATGTAAACGAAAGTCGACGCATAATTGCCTGACTTTGTATAAAGAACACGGTGATGATAGTCATGGAATTCAGCACTGCAAAAGAACAATCAATAGATACGGATTAGCAATGCATAGCATCCAAGAATTTCTCACAAGCATGCTGACATCATGCTGCTCACCCTCCATACAAGGGCAAGAAATTTGAAGGGCTCCATGGAAAATCGTATCCACTGTGTGCCTCAACAGTTTCGATAACTCTCACGATCATCCATAACCACAGTGTGAAGAGGTGAGGACCAGTTAGGGCTGGTCCCAGGATTGTGGCAAAGCCAAGGAATAAGATTTCAGCGGGATGAGCATACTCGGATGTCAGCCCAAAAGGTGTAGCATGCCTGCAAAGACGATACGTGTTAGACAGGCCGCTCAAGCAAATCTTAGCTGACGCCATTTGACTTACTCGTGATGCACACTGTGGACGTGCTTATATAGCCATTTGGTGTGCAGTATTCTGTGCCCCCAGTAGAACACAAAATCCTCCAAGATGAAGTAGAAAATAATTTGAGAGACAATAACACTCCTACAAGGAAATTAAGTATGACGAAAAGCTTTTCAGAATGAAAGCACAGAAGTGAACCGACATATATGGAGTCAATTAAGGGCCCAGTTCAAAAGATTTATAAGCATAATACCTAACAAAATTTCAAGAATATGCTGAGTTTTCATTCACAGTGATATTAAGACTCAATTGTATTTATGTAGCCTTGTAAATTTGTAATGGGAAGATGCAATTTACCAGTGTGGCAATGGAAGACTACTTCTTAGACCCATGAGTCTGAAAGTAGGATAGGAAAGGAGCATAACAGGTAAGTTGACGCATAAATGGTATAAAATTAGGCGCAAAATGCATCTCCTTTGTGCTTCTGGAGTGTTGACCTTTTTCTGAGAAGTAATAGTAGAGCCAATTAATATGTAAAATCAAGCAGGAATATCAGTAATAAATAATAAAAAACAAAGACTAGTTTTTTCAAACTCATCTAATAACCTAAATATATTAGTGTCCAGGCAAAGAGTATCTTTATGAACAAAACGTTTGGCAGTTGCATATACCTCAATGCCATTTATATGATACAAATTTTATGTCATAAAATAATGTCAGAATAAACAAAAGAATTAAATGAGGCTCATGCTTAAAGGTATCTAACTATCCATTAACATTAAATGAACTCTATGATGCACATTGTAGCAGTTCAAGATGACAAACCTGAATTTTGTATTTGCTGAAAATCCCTGACCTTTCAAAATATATAGATGGAAGACCAGACAAGAAGAAGACGCTTTCATGAATTAAGAAGGATCCAATAGTTGCCAACTGGAACTCACTGAAATGTGTAATAAGATACTGCATACCACCAAGCAAATCTTATAAGGTAAAAATTGTACAATTGGAGAATAATAGTTTTCAATACAGAATGAATCTAATAGAAGCTCTTTTATTTTTATCAGCAAATAAAGGAAATGGGATTTACATTATAAAGGTAAAACCTTCTTGGTCATAATAAAAAGAGAGCACCCTATTAAGAAAGGTATGTAACTAACAGGTTAAATCAGGAAATGTATCCACCTAGAAATGTCAAGTGACGACATTGAACATGAACCAAACCTAAACCACATGAAGACCGACAATGCAAATTCCAAGTCATATTCTTAAAAGTTGATATGAATCATTTAATAATTAATATTATCTGTTGAATTTAGAAGGTATGCAATCCTATATAAGCATTATAGCAACTACTGAAAACCTGTTGTAGAGATCATTATTGTAGCAAAAAGTGATTACGTTCACCCCAGGTGCCCCTGTGAAGGAAGGTAAATCACAAGGTCAGTTTATAGCTAACCACCAAGTTAGCTAGGAGGTGGGAGGGGTTTTTTCCCCGAGAGTATGCACCTATATGATGTAGCACATCGGTCAAATGACACATACAAATCTCACAGTTTTTCAAAGTGAATGATCCGTGCTAGAGGGCAAAAGCTTGGACGCATATTGATGGCAAGGAGTGAGTATATAGGCTGGCAAGAGGAGACACCGGCAGTGAATCTGGCTGGCCAAAGAAGGTGATTGAACAGTGGATGTAGCAGAAGGAGATGGTTGTGGTGAACATGATGCACACAAGAAGCAAGAACGATATTGGGAGAGAGAGGGAATCTAGCTATGGCGAACAAGTATACTAGGAGGAGGTGGTAGGAAGCAGGATGTTGAGGATGAGAAAGGGACAAAACATCAATCGGAGGAGGTATAGAACCAAACTATGTTAAGGTGTTAACACTGATACCACTTGATGTAGCACGGCAAATGAACAACAAACTCTCACAGAATGCAAATGGAAAATCAATATTGACTAGAAGATGACAATTACAAGGACTCTGAAATTTTTCAATATACTCAACTCTAAACTAAATGGAGAAATAAATAACCCAAATTAGAAAAACACGCTAGACTCTAAAATTAAATTCATAAAATACAACAATCCCTAGATTACCAAATGATAAAATCAAATTTAAAATTTATTTGCAGATATCAGATAGTTCTCCAGTTCATTTCTCCAACTTTATTTCCTTTTTTGGTTATTCATTTTTTTCTGTGTTGTATTAGAGGATGGTTTGTGGTTGAGGCAGTGATAATGATAAGACCTTATTTTAACTAGATTTAGATTATAAGCTTGAAAATCATTCAGTATAACCACTCCTATGATCAAATAATGCTGATACTAAAGTTCTATAGTAACAAAATCAATTAAACTTAATGAAAAAGTAATGAACAGAAATTATAAAAATTTCAACTGGAATGCAAATAAAGCACCTCCAGCTAAAATACATGGGACAGCACACAATACCAATAAATCACTTAATCAATAGTCGAACACTACACTGTAAAACATATAATAAATACACAAATCTCACTATATTGCAACAAAATTGATTATATTGCTGTTGATCCAGTATTCCCTTGAGAAAAAACTAGGAAATTTGTTTCAACATAGAGTGTAAAATTAATCTACAATACCATAATGTCATTATGCACCAGTAGGGCTATAATATGCTTGGTTTGAATACTGGTGAGCTTGGTTTGTTAACATTCATGAACAAGGTTCATGAACAATTTATGAATAAACTTATTCATTAACTTGTGTAATTTTAATTATAAATTTATTTCTTAATTTTTTCATTCAAATTCATAAAATATAGTATAGAATCTTAGATTATCGATAAGATGTTAAACAAAAGAAAATAATATAAGTTTCATGTATTAGATAAACATTTTACATTACCTTGAGGTCAACAATACTATTAGTTGAGCTTAATAAAAAGCTTGTGTTCAGCTCGAGCTCAATAAGATTTTTAATAAATAATCTTGAACAAGCTCAATAAAAAAATAACTAAGCTTACACAGATAAGTTTGGTCAGCTCATTAATACCCCTATGCACATGTTTATGAATACAGTAACATCTCATTATCCTTATACAATGAAGAGGGAAGTCAAAATAGAAAATTAAAATGGTCATCCTAAAACAATCCAGTGATCAATATTGCTCCTACATCTTACATATTTAATCAACACTAGTTCCTGGAAAATTAGCATTATCTCTCGATGGTCTGAATTTTGATCCCTTCATACTAATTTGCATTGAGAATACGAACTAAAAATCTAAATGGCAGATCTAGTGTTTCAAAAGTGACAATCCAAAATAATGTACAAATTACTCATTTTCTTGAGGAATTGCACGAATTCTGGTACCATTTGCATAACAATTTCTAGGATCAGATACTTCACTATCACTGATTGCTAAGAATACAACCCCTTATTTGCACAGGGCCAAAGGAAGAAACATAAATGACATGAAGAAGAAAAGACAAATGAAAACTAGGGGGAAAAAAACTGAAAAAAGACAAACAAATATGAGACATTGACAGACTTATGTTGTTCGACCGAACTGTTCCATCCATGGCCATACTGAGAAAATTGCACTTTCTATTTGAAACTGATTTGCCTTCTACAGGAGACTGGGTTGTCCAATGACCAAATCATGCAGCAAGATCAATTTTGTACGGCCACAAACCCCATTCAAATAAGGCTTTTGATGCAACATCAAAATCAAATCATCAAACATTCCACCTACTAGGGAGGAAATTGATGAAGCGAAAGGAAGATATATATTTTGAAGAGAAAATAAACGTGACCTAGAGGAAAATCTCCCATAAAAAGAATTCTCGCCAAGAGAACTAAAAGAGAAATTGTATTATTTCCAAAAACTTCTTCAAAACTTGAGTAACCCCTCTTTTATAGATTGACAATAAGACATCTTTTATAAAATAATGACTCAATTTATCCCAATCAAGGCTCTAATTGACTTTAAAAAAAAAACTAACATCCTTTAAAAATTCTTCTACTATTTTTTTTAAAATATAACAAATTATAAAATATATCAACTAAGTAAAATTTCAACTTGGCAATAATATATTAAATAGGTTTTAAAATGTTATCTATATTATTATAGGCATAACATCAACATCAAACCGTCAAACCACATAGGAACTTGAAACAAAGTTGATTAAGTGAAGACAATAACAACCTCCCAAGAGAAAAAATTCACACAGAGAAGTTAAATTAGAAATTGTACTAATTCGAACATGATTAAAGTATAAGACTATGGGCTTCGTTTATACACTCAACTCGATAGTAAATGTGAAAATAAATATTTTAAATTAATAAGTATTATAACATTCCCTATTTATTACAAAATAGAAATGCTAATTACCAAATGACAAAAATCACATCTCCAATTTATTATAAACGCGCCAATGTTAAATATTTTTCAATTTCTTTTTATCACAAATGTGTCAATCTAGAATCTATCTTTAATTTACTTTCAAAATTTTCTTTTTTGAATTATTTATTTCCTTGTGTGCATTATTCTACCCCACTGAGGAGAGCTCAATATTAAACAAGTTGTTGCTTCTTTTTTATGGATCTCATTTCTAAGCATAGAGAATAATTACTTCACTAACTCTGTTTAGTATCCTTCTTCATTGCTTGTGTTAGTCAGACAACACTTCTAATGAGAAAGAAACCGATATACTTTTTTGTCTTTTTGCATTTTAACTTTATGAAATTTCTTTTTGGTTGTCCTTTCCAACAAATAAAGAAACAAATGAGTTTGGCATACGACAAGAATGATATACATGCCTTCGGTGAAATCATGTCACATCAAGGCAGTAATGATGAGGATGATTCACAAAACCTATGACAAAATTAATATACATATACGGATGCTCGAATTTCTCCAAAAATTAGATTATCCTCCAATTTAAAAATTGAACTTATATTTCAATAAGTTAGAAAGTTAAATAGCAATCACTAGGCTTAGGCTTAGGCTCTAATATCAATTGACATAGCACCAAAATCAAATCATTGACCCACCTAGGAACTTAGAATGAAAGTGATAAAGTGAAGAAGATAACAACATCACTCAAAGAAAATATTATCATACATTAAAGTCAAATTAAAAATTATATCAATTCAAAATATTAATTAGTGGACTTAGACTCCTATAAATTGGACTTGATAACAAATACAAAAATATATTTTTTAAGAAAAAAATATGTGTTAATCTTAATATGGATTATAATTGTTGCATATTTATTACTAAAATATACAATATTAATTGACAATATATTGTCAAATGATAAAAAAACAAATTGATGCAAACACACCAAACTCAAATGTTTTGTTTTTAGTTTCTTTCCCTTTCTCATGGATGCACCAAACCTCGAATAAATATTTAATTTATTTTCTTTAATTGTTTTTCTTTCTTTTGCATTATTGGGCCACTTGTTAGGGGTTCAAGGGCATTGTTTATAGGGTTTAGGGCATCCCAACAAGGTCACAACCCCATAAACTTGGTGAGTTTATTGACGAGCGGGCTGTAAATGAACCAAATATTCATGAACAAGCTTGGTATTTGATTTGATAAGAGTTTGTTTATGTTCGTTCAATACACACAAGATCAATTAAATAAACAAGCTTGAACTTGTTAAACTAAACAAACAAGCTTGAACACATATGTGTTCAGCTCGTTAATGTTCATGAACGATGTTCATCAACAACGTCTGTGAATAATGTTGTTCACGAACTATGTTTATTAATAAAACTCTTATCAACATGCAAAATAAACAAAGAAACATTTAAAATAAACAAATAAGTTTGAATTATCAAGCTCAATAACCAATCAAAAGTTTCAAACAATCAAACAAACTTGAATTGAGATCTCGATAACAACTAAACAAATCAAGCTCAAGCTCATAAAAAAATAAACTAAACCAAGATTGAACAATAATTTCAATGGCTTGGTTCCTTTTAAGCTTGACTTGGTTTGGTTTGGTTACCTCATCAAACAAGTTTGAACACTCCAAAGTTTGACTCGGTTTGACTGGTTTATAGCCCTAGACAAGCCTGATCCTCTTGCATGACGCGTTAGTTAGGATTCACTTGATACTATCCCCAATAGACATATTCAAATAACTCCTTTAAAATATTATCCTTTAGAATAGGCTATTAGATTTGTTATTAATTTCTACTTTTATAATATTATAATTTAGAATGGGTCGATAAATTTATTATTATTTACCCTTTCAAAATATTAACATAGGGCATTAGATTTATTAGTAATTTTATATTGACAAGGCATTATTGTATAACTTATATAGAGAGACATTATGTAATCTTTTGATAAACAATAAAGTAATGTGATTAATTAATCAAATCAGTTTGATTATTAGAGGTTTATCCTCTCAAAGCGATCATCTCATCCTCTTACACTCATGCTTTTCTTTGTTGCCCTACGAGATGGGAACCCATGTCGTATCTTAGGAAAAATATAGAAAATGATGGAAGAAAGGGGATGAGATGATCACTCCGAGGGAATGAACCTCTAGTCATCAAAGTAATTTGATTAATTGATTGAATCAGTTTATCGTTTGTCTCAAAAGACTACATAATATCCTTATATATAAGTATACAATAATGTCTTGTCAATATAAAAATTATTAATAAATCTAATTATCTATTCTAATATTTTGAAATGGTAGATTATAATAAATCTAATGACCTATTTTAAATTATAATATTTAAAAGAGAAAAAAATAATAAGAAGATATCTAATAGTCCATTTTAAAAAATAAAATTTTGAAAGGAAAACAAATTGCGAGATCCGAACATTTTGGACCACAGATCGAAGAAACCCCAAACAAACAACAAAAACGTAATCAGGTATAAAACAAGTACCCCTACAGCTAGAGTATACAAGTCTTCACCGACTCAACCTATGACGCTGGAGAACAAACAATATCGACTCAAAGGGAGCCATCCATAACATCGAGCGTAGAAACCAAAGAAGAACCGAAGCCATAAACCAACGCTAATGCGAGAAAATTAAACAAACGACCCTTTAGGGCATTTCCAAGGAAACCCTCGCCAGCACCGATCTCCATTGTTAAATAACCGATAGATTCAATGCACATCGATAGCGAAATCCATACCAGCCAGCACGATTCGAGGAGAGACGCCATGAAGGATCGGAGCGGAGCGGAGCAGATGACCGACGCGAGAGATCGACGGACCGGGGATTCCGCTCCGAATCCGATCGGCGGAACGTGCGAAGGCGAAACTCAAAAAGAGAGTCGAGGCAACAGACTAAAAACAAACCCCAGCCTGTCACTCCCGCCTCCTGTTTGGCCCTTTTCCTCTCGTAAGATTCCTCATATAATTCACACAAGATAATCTCACTCCTTTGCCTACCCTTCATATTACTTGCTCATACGTCATACGTCGGGGGCCCAAAGAACCTACGTTACCTAGATCCATGACGGCGACGCGGGTGTGGAGACGCGGAACGCGAGTCACATCGCGTAGGTGCGAAACGTGTAGGATTCTATTACACTGTGCGGTTGAGACTTGAGAGACGCGATTGTTGATAGGCCGTCGAGGAAAAGGGTCGCTATTTGGGCAACACAAAAGAGCCGAGTGGTAGAAACATGGGTGGGTGTCTATTTTGTGACGATGATACTTGACCGTGACTACTAAATGAAGCCAGCCAGGTCACTAAATACTAGGGATGATCATGGATCGGATTGATTCGGTTATTAGGATAAAAAACTATTCGGCCTTATTAGATCAGATAATGTAAAATCGGGACTTACATCCGGCCCTATATCCGGCGGTTCTTATGTTTCATATATCCGACGGGTTGTCAGTTATTTGGATATCCGATCCTATATCCAATGAAATATAAAATATAAATATAAATATAACAAAATAAAATAAAATTTTTTAAAATGATAATAGACATTACTCATTATACGTTATAGCAGCTAATCGGAAATAACAATTACAACGTGTAGCAGCTTATCGGCAGTAGTTGCTACAACGTGTAACAGTTTATCAACATTAGTTGCTACAAGTAGGGGTGATCGGATCGGGTTGGTTCGGTTATTGGGATAAAAAATTATCCGGCCCTACTAGATCAGATAATGTAATATTAGGACCCTACATCCGGCCCTATATCCGGCGGATTATTTTTTTTCGGTTCGGTTCGGATCGGTATAAGTGGGTTAGTCGGTTTAGCGGATTGACTGCTCACCCCTACTAAATACATAAAATTGTGATCGTGTGTTGCTAGGTTTGTAGCGGACGTGCTTCTTAAACTTCTCCATTAACATTAGAATACTCTTCGAATGGTCTAGTAAGTGTATTGTCAATTCCATTAACAGTAAAATCAAAGTTTATTATTTTTTTAAAATTTATATTATTAATGATTACGCATGAATTTTGAATTTTAGGCGTTAGGTTGAAGTTGAAAATTAAGGGGACGGATTTTGACAAATTGTCCTAAATAATTATTATTATACTATTTTTATTTTTTATTTAATGCGCTAAAAATAAAATAGTAATTAGGTGATCGAAAATATTTTTAAAATGTGTAAAATATTTTTAAAAGGAAGAAATCAAAACCAAACTAATTAAATTTTTTATCCAAATTGAATCAACATAAAATTAATTAATTCGATTAATTATTGAATTAATTATTTTTTAAAATAATCTATTGATATTAAACATATATTTCACTATCCAATTTAATAATCAAAAGTTGCAAGAAGTAATAGTTGTCTTATTCATGTAGTTGACGTGTCATGAGCAGTAAAGGATAACAACTTTCTAGAAGAGAGATCAAAGCTTAACAAACAAATATATATAGAAAATTTTTATTCATTTTCTAGCCTGTGATATAAATTGATTCTATAATTTACTTCTTTTCGTATAAATTGAGAATGAATTTTGAGGGACGTTATAAGTATAATCAATATATTAGTTGACTTAACTACAGTGGTTAACTATTCATGATGATATAGCAGTAGTGATATCGATTTAATTTAATAGATTTAATTGAATTTAAAATTTTAAAATTTAAATTGAATCGAATAAACAAAAAATAATCAAGATTTTTAAAAAAATAAGCTAAATTTTTTGAATTAACCGAACCGTAATTGGTTCAATAAGTTATTTGGATTTAATTGAAATGTTTACTAATTATAATTTTATTATCTATCAAATAAGGTCTTGAAAATAATATCATTATTTACTTTTAAATGTTTTTTTTTTTTTTTTTGAAGGAGGGTTGTAGAAATTTAACGAATTTATATAAACATTTTTTATTACCTCTCCACCCTCCTATTAACAATTTTTATTTGAATATTCAATTAATTTTTAATTAAAATTTAATTAACAAAATATAATTATATCATTTTGTAAAAAATATTAAAATATATAATATTATTGATTTTTTATACTTATGTTTATTTTGAAAGATGAAAATGAGAAAGAAAGGAATTGACGGTGGAAAAATAAATTCATTATGAGATAAAAAAAAATGATAATCTCAATTAACTTCATCGATCTTGTTGTCGGACAAATGTCACTTGCACTCACGCGGTTGACTGAATGTCCCTTGCAATCGCCCTCGCGGGGCTACCACCAGCCCAGCAAAGCGACCTCGAAGGTCACTCATGCTCGCCCTCGTGAGGCCGAGTTCACTAGCATAAGCGACCTTCCACCACGAGCAACCTCTAAAGTCACTCGTGCTTGTTGGACCGCCTCCTTCTTGCTGCGTGTAGCGCCCTCACTAGGGATGGCAATGGGTCGGATTCGGGTCGGATTCTATATCCTCTGTACCCATACCCATCGGGTATAAGATATCCGATGGGTATACCCATACCCATTAAAGGACTTGATATATTATGTGCAATTTTTCTTCTTTCTATTGAACTATTATCATTCAACAAAACATATTAAAATTAACATCCTATTAAAATATATATATATATATTTAAAAAATAGATTAAACATCTATATAGTCTCCTACTAATATCAACAAAAAAAATAGTAAGTTGATTTTAGAAAAAGAAATTTTTTTTAATATATATATATATATTATTTAATCGGGTATTCGGGTTGGGTATCGGGTATTGATAGTCTCTTCATACCCTCCTATATTTGGGTTGGATGTCGGATCCTCCATCAGATTCGGATAAAATTATCATCCCTAATCCTCACAAGGCTGCCAATAGGAAGAGCACATCACACGAGGTCATCGATCACGATTACACCAGTCGCGACTGCGATGAATACTTGTGCATATTGAAACATTGAATGAAAAAATTACTCGTCTGATTTAAACATAAATAAAAAAAACCGCAAATAGATTTATACTTTGTTTGTCCATTAGGTAAAAAAAACGTAACTCCTATTTTTAGGAGTAAATCCTTTCTAAAAACATTATGTCCATGATGAATCAATCATGATGGATTCTAAATCCAGATAAAGATAGAGAATTATATTAGGTTATCAATAAGTGTTAAAACTATAATAAATGTTCAAGTAATGAATTGAATAAATTATTGTATTAATGTTAGGTTGCTCCCTATAAGAAACACGTTGCAAGATCTGAATCTAACGTCTCGATAAGGATCGCTACATCTTCAGAATTCAGGTATAGTACTAAATATGCAAGAGTTCACGTTGCAAAATCTGACTGTAATGTATCGACAGAACCACTACATCTCCCTAAGAACTTGGGTGTAATGTTAAATGGGCAAGAGTTCTCACACCATACATTGGATAAGAACAAATATAATAGGAAAACTAATAGTCTATGATTTGAAACATAGAACATAGGAATTCTCAATAATAAATCAATAGAGATAATAAATACTATTATTAAAAGGAGAATTAATATTTTTTTTTGTGTATAAGAGATAAAATGAGTATGCGAGAAGATAAAGATAATAGAGAACTTAGATTTTAAGTTATCGTACACAGAAAAAAGTAAAGCAAGAAATGAAGAAAGTATTATTGTAGATAGTTCGTTAAAATATAAAGTTATATGAGTAGTTAGAAAGGGGGATCGAATTATAGCCCTTAAAATAATAGTGGTGAAAGAAACTATGAACATAATTAGCATATATGCATCGCAAATAGGATTAGATGAATCTACCAAATCAAAGTTTTTGAACGACTTAGATAAAGTACTACATAATATTCCGCTGAATGAAATAATTTTAATAGGAGATGATCTAAATGAGCATGTCGGAGTGAAACATGAGGAATATGAGAAGATATATAAGGGTTATTGGTTTAGAACAAGAAATGAAAAAGAGAAAACTATATTAGACTTTGTGATAGCATATGACCTTATATTAGCTAATAAATTTTTTAAAAAAAGAGAAAACACTTGGTCACATTCAAAAGTGGGAATAATAAATCGTAAATTAATTTTCTTATGATTAAAAAAAGATAGAAAGATTTATAAAGATTGCAAGATCATCCCTAGAACAAGTTTAACTACCCACTTAAGTTAGTAATTGAATATACGTTTCAAGTATAATATCAATAGAAAGAAAATATATACGACTTCTAGAATTAAATAGTGAAAGTTAAAGGATAGGAAGCAAAATATATTTAAGGAGAATGTTGGAGTACAAGTATTAAGTGAAATATATGATAACGCTAATATGTCATGAGATAAAATGATATCTAAATTGAAAATAGTAGCTAAAAGTATACTCGATGAGTCAAAGGGATATGCACCACTAAATAAGGAATCTTTGTGGTTAAATGAAAAAGTATAAGAGAAAGTAAAAGAAAAACGAATAGCTTATAAGAAAGTATATATTTGTAAGAATGAGAAATTTTTTTAAAATATATAATAGCTAAGAAAAAACTAAAAAGGTAGTGAATGAAGCAAAGAATGAAATTTTGGAACGATTATATCAAAAATTGGATATAAAATAAGGGAAAAGAGATATTTATAAAATAGTTAAAGTTAGAGAAAGAAAGACAAGAGTTTTTATCCAAATAAAATGTATTAAAAATGAATGTAATATGGTACTAATAAACGATGAAAAAATAAAATAGCGATGGAAGAAGTATTTCTATCAACTTTTTAATGAAGATTTAGATGACCACCTTAACTTAGGTAATTTGAGTAAGCCAAATGAATGTAGAAATTTAAATTTTTATCATAGAATTCAAACTTTAAAAATAGAACAAGCTTTAAATGGAATGCACAAAGGAAAAATCATTAGACCAGATGATATTCCGATAGAGGTATGAAAGTGCCTAGGGAAATAAGATATTGAATAACTTACAAAATTATTTAACATGATATTGAAAGTGAAAAAAATATTTGATCAATGTAGGATAAGTACCCTAGTTCCTTTATATACGAATAAAGAAGACAAGTACAAAATTATACAAACTATAAAGATATTAAACTAATGAATTATATCATGAAATTTTGGAAAAAAGTAATAAAAAAAATTTAAAAAAAGAGACCAAGGCGATTGAAAATCAATTTGGATCCATGCCTGAAAGGTCGATAATAGAAGTTATACATTTTTTTAGACAACTAATTAAAAAATATCAAGAGCAAAAATAAGATTTAACGTATATTGAACTAATTAAGGATACGTACCAAAATATAACAACCAAAGTAAAAGACTTCAAGCGAGAGTAATTAAAATATTTCCAATAAAAATATGATTACATCAAAGATCAACTTTAAGTCTCTATCTTTTTATACTAATTATAGATAAACACACTACACACATTCAAGATATAGTACTATAATGCATGTTATTTATAGATAATATTATTTTAGTAAATGAAATACAAGAAGGAATAAATTCTAAACTAGAATCGATAAAAAATAGTAGAAAGGAAAATTTTTAAGTTTAATAGAATAAAAATAGAATATATAGAATTTAATTTTAGAAATATTTGACATAATGAGATAAATTATTAATGTTCCCGTTGATCTTTTATATCAAAATTTACAGTGTTCATCAACTGTTTTTATTTTGATATTTTGAGTAAAAGGAATTACTCAAAGACTTTGTAGATCTGTTTTCAAATCAGAAGAAAAAAAAAAGTCACTGAATTGACACCATAAATTTCGATACAAAAGATCAAAACATCAACAGGTACATGTGCTTTCCTTCCTGAAGAATGAAGATCCACTACAATCCCTCAATTTATTTATGAACAAATGTGATTCCACTTAGCAAGCTCAGCCCAAGAATTTCTCCCTGTTCCAAATAATGATTCAATTGCTCCCTAATTAAGCCTACAAATGAAAAGAAAACAAATCCTAGAAGCTAATTATCAGATGCCTCTACTATTTAAGGTCTTGCACTAGTTGCATATTTCTTAGAATTGTGGCTGGCTTCGATTCCATGAATCACTGGATATTACTCGGTAGAAAATCTTGGCATCACCTTTTCAATTGGAATAAATGTACAATCCAAACTATAAACATGAAAAAATCCATGAGTAGAAATGTCGGTTAAATATTGAGGTAAACGGAAGTATAAATACTCACAATCAAGTTAATTGTGGGGGGAGGGAAGACTGTAAGTTTACTGATTCTGATGTGCAACTAAAATCTCTGCGGTTTGTGTGCAATTTGTGAGCCAACCACAGGAAGAGATAACTGCTCTGCGACGGACGAAGGATTTATTGGATGATCACTCCCAGAATTGTTTACCAGTTGCTTATTTGTGACTTTAGAACCACCTACATCTCCTTCCGATAGATGTGTTTCTGCTGACTCTCGTATCTGATGAAATTTTGAGAGTTTTTTAGTGCCTGGTGCATTTTCATGTCACCGCTAGAAATAAATGAAAAACTACACAACAATAATTACCACCCGTCGCCTCTTGTGGATATCCAAAGATAACTACAATTCAAAAGAAATAATATCAGACACCTGAAATCATCAAAATGGGCTGAAGAAGATTAAACAATCAGATATCAGCAAATATATCACTATGAAACTATGTTCCTGCAAGACGTTGTAGGTTTTACAGAAATGAATGGATATAAGAAACTTACAACTGGAACTGCAAGTAGGGTAAATAAAAATAAAAAAAAGGCATCAAGCATAAGTGAAAGGAATTTGTATCAGTCTTAGAAGTAGATTTTATGATGATTCTCTATATCCAACTGAACTTAATTTTTCATCATAATTAGAAAACAATATCAACGACTCACAACCATGGCCATTCTCTCTAAATCCGAAATCACACACCAACCGATAAAACATGGTTTAACTTCGTTCACTAAAAAGGTTAAGCTCTAGCCACTAACAGTAACAGTAGGCTTTCAAGCATTATGAAACCACTCAAGATCTTGTGATTTAGGACCATTGAGCATTCACATCAACCAACGCTGTCAAAGTAATAAGTTAAAATCAAAGCACTACGTCGAACATTTGGTCAGCAATTTGCCTATCAACATCAAGAAAACTCATATGCATGAGTTAATGCCCATATATATATATATAACCTACCAGCTACATAACTTGCAGAAACTATGACTTGAGCATATGGCTAGATGGCCAACCAAGTGGCCAATCTATAAACCACTACTAATGAGGAAAGGACAGCTGTACTAAACTAACTAAAAATATATTAGGAGATCTCGGTAAAACAAATCAAATTGATGTATTATTGAAATGATTTGAATTGTTTCAAAGATCCAAAGGGCATTTTGTCACAATGGGCTTTTCATCAACTGATGTAAGGATCAATTATTCCACCCATGGTTTACAATTTAGAGCATGGCCGTAATTTACCATTCCATCTACTGCCGCAGGAACCTCATGACACAATGGATACCAAAGGTCGTTGCTAATGAGGCTTTCCTGAGCAACACTATTTTTTTTATTATTTTGATTTTTTTAGGATTCCACAATCTAGGATTTCACTGGAGGATCCCATGAGATTTACATGAGGACCCCACAATGGTTCTGCAAGAACCTAGCAAGGTTCCGCAAGGCCTCTAAGCTTCCACGAGCTGGAGGTCATCAATAAGGCATTCCTGCAAGCTATGGTTTCCATTGGAGGCTTTGTCAAGACTTTCAAGAACTGAAGGTTATCAGCGAGTTCTTCTGTGAGGATCTCCTTTTCTTCCCACAATTCCTCCTACCAGTCAGAACCATTCGACAACATCTCAGTGCACCATCAGCACCGCCAACACATCTCATTCTGGCTGGGAACTGAAACCCGATATGAAATGAGATTTTGAGCCTTGGTTCTACCATATTTTATCTTTAAGAGGAAAATAATAAGATAGCTCTAAGCACTCTGATTCATTGTTCACATTATAATCTAGTAGCATACCAAAGTGTTCCAAAGAAGCATTACATTGACTTACATCTGATTTCGGTCCATTACCGGAACAATCAAATATGGAACTTCATACACCTTAAAGTCAAGGGGGTAAAAAGATACATCCTGAGAGAACTGATTTACAGTATATGAACATAAACAGTACTGTATGAAAGTTTAAAAGTGAATATCAATTCAAACATTCCTCCAATAGGTACATGGAATAGCCTTTTGACAACTTCGAAGTCTGTTTGATAAAAATATTAGTTTTCTGATCTTGGAATTTCATTTTACTCATTGGATTGTATTAAATAAAGTAAAGACAGAAACTTACAAAGTATATTCACTATTTATCGATTGACTTATCACAGATCAAATACCAGAAAATTGATGAGTAAGAGCAACACTTACTGATGTTCTTGGGTATTTCCTTTCCTCCCTTGAATAACCTGGAACACTCAAGTTCCAATTTTTTTCTGCAAAAGAGCTACCATAAGTCATGTCAAACAAATAAAAGCCAGCATTATTGAAATGTAATTCAAATTATGAATGAGAACAGAAGATGCATCTTCACCTTCCCTTTGATTGAATATTAGATTTTATAAATATCCAAGATTGATATTCTTTTCATTGATTATTTCACAGGTCATACTTGCTAAGCACAGAAAATGAAAAAGAGCATTTTAATGACATAGGTATATTTTACGAATAAGCGTCAAAAGGAGCAGTCGGTGGGATATAGAAATTGCAAGTTGGGATTTCTTTAAAATTCATTGTGTAATATGAAAATAATTTTATCTTTGGAGGCCTTGCTAAGTTGCAAACCTAGGTGAAGCAGTACATCCTTAGTGTCCAAGGTGGAAGATTTGCGATGTTTCGCCAGACTGCAAGCAAATGTAGTAACCTGCATTTCAGTAGTCGTTGCATCAATGTGATTGAAGACAAGAACATCACTTGATGACTGACAAAACATTTAATACATATTTACAGGGAAAAAAAAGGTATAACCTTCTAGATACTGAACCACAGAGCTGACAGTCAGTATCAAAATTCAACAAGCATGCAGAATAATCAATAAAGGGAAACAATGGTGTATGCTAATGACTAAGGAGTAGTTTTTTGAGTAATTTATGAATGTGCAACTGATTCAGCTACATAAAAGCTTCAATATTTGTACAGCATAAGCTTCTCCTAGTGATGAAAAACAGAATAAAACCAGAAATGCCTTCTATGACATAGCAAGACAAACTTCAATATACATACAAGAGGATATCTTGATGGCTACTTTCATCTGTCATTAGAACCATACCTCCATATTGCAGCCACCAAAACATTTTAGCTTTAGATACTTGGTATAACATGTCTGTCACCTACATCTAACCACAACTATTTGATGATAGGTCATTGATTAGTGATTACTAGTACACATCACATGATGTATACAATATTCTTTATAGTATTCGCTATTCACATACCAAGTTTTTCAGGATACAAATAACATATAAACCTTATAGGGGTGTTTAGAATGCCTAGAAGGTGACAGTAAATTCCTTTGAACAAAAATATTTGTAGAAATTGGGCCCTCTTGTCGTCACCTGATTTAACATCCTCACATAAACTAGGGCTTGTCTCAAATTCTTCAAAACTTACACAACTAATACTCAAAATTTATTACATTTTGCATTATATTCCCGTACACCACATGTGCAAAGAAACTTTCACTGGAACGACTTAAATTCTTGGTTCATATGATATTGGCCAAAATAGAACAATCAACCCTTTGTTTAAAATACAAAAACATTTGAAGAGGTTGATTTTTTTAATAACATATTTTAATGCATTTCTTACTAAATACAGAAAAACCTTGGGTTTGACGAGGTAAACATTGTGTATAACAGAAGCTTCTTTAGTAAAACCAGCCAGATATGACATCGTAAATATAAAAAAATACCTTAAAACTGAGTTAAGGGATAAATGTTGCCCAAAGAAGACAACTTGTGAATAGTCAAAGTGATTCCACTATTAAATATGCATGATAGATAAAATGCAGTGGTGTTAATTGGAGTCCCAAACCACACATGTTTTAGTTTACAAAAAATCACAAAATATATATATATATATATATATATATGCAAGCATCCATTAACTCATCAAATAAAAACATCTAAACCAATCTCACCTTTTAGCCTAGACAAGTTAAAGTATAAGAACGAAGTTACACCCTATACAGAATTCATCACATCATATGCTACCATCTAGTGTTGGGAAACTTTAACGAAACAAGAACCTTGCATGTTACCTACCGAGTCAATGAAGTCATCAGCTATTTGCAAGAGGAGGTCCTCAACTTCAGGATCCAGTTTACCATGAGGATCTACCTGCACTATCAACAAATTTAGAACATAGAAACTAAAGGAGAAACAAGGTGTGAAATAAAGAATTTGATCATAACACTAGATGCAATTTTACAAATGCAATTTTAAGGTACAACCCTTAGCAATAAGGATGCAATTTAAAGAAGGTTAAATGCAAAAGAGAAGGACACCAGTTAATGTAATAATTATAACATATACCATTCAGACACCTCAACAAAGTTTATAGCTGCATGATCATTTAAATTTCTACCAGTAGTGTAAATATGTTCACAAATAAAAGCATATTGTGGCACACTTAAAATTTCATCAGAAAGTACATCAAAAATTCAAAATCTACTCAAATTACAAACATAACAGCATTATGCCTCTGTCTATTTAATTGCTTGCTACTAGTCTAGTAAATTGCACAATGGAAAAAAATCAAATTACTGGAATAAACAGAGTGCTTATAATTTTTCCTTGAGAAGTTCGCAACCAGACTCCACACTTCATATTTTAATTAATTCTATGATGGAACCCTCATCCATCTAACTGTTGTTCCTTTTTTCAAGCGAAGGATACATATATAGAATCATTTCAATATTTTTGTAGTAATTTACATTATCATGGCCATTCTAATAAATTATTGATACCCACTACTAAACAACACAGGTAATCTCTCACATGCCATCCTGCCAAATAGAACCTTAACATGCTAAACCGTAGGCACGCTTTGAAGCATGCTGAGTTGAATTCAAATGAATTCGACTAAAGATGATTGTGAGTCATGATGCTTGTCATAATTGTGTAGCTTGTATCTCAAAAACTTTAATTTGACTATCCAATTGTTATAATCTTATTATAAAAAGTAAATAACTAAAGTGGAAAGAGATTTTAAGAGTAAAAGTTATTTGGATTATGGCATGGTATGGTATAACAAAATTTTAATCCAATTGACTATATAATTTTTCTAGTCGTATTTTAAGAAGTAAAAAAGTTAGGTGGAAGAATAAAATGTTAGTGCAATCCTACCCCAAGTGGTTGTGCTTGAATTTTATATTTTGATATTTTCAGCAAATGGTTTAACTTAGGTTTTCCTTCATTACTAATGTGTGCATGGGTTTGCAGGGATTTGACAAGATACATACTAATCTCGCAAAGTTTGTAACTTGACGATTTGTTGGCTTGATGCGACTAAGTTGGTTTGGCACAAAAGCTCAAAGCTCCACTAGACTTCAATGAAGGATGGTATGGGATGCCCAAGAGATTGTAATAAAAGGGCATGGAGTCGTTCAACAATTTTGATGGCTACAGCAAGAAGTGAACAACTTAGATGACTTAGCAAAGGTGGCATGTGAAACAAACTGAGGGCTGGTGCATCCGAAGGATTAAGATCCTGACAAGAGGTGTGCTTTTGGGCAACATAAAGATGTGACAAAGTGAAGACCTAAACAAAGTACGTTGTGAGAGATTGTTTGAATTGTAATCTAGGAATTCATTTTTTTGGTTCAGTTGTCTTGGTGGTCCTAGTCTATATCCAAGCTTGATCCAGAGCTTTGGATGGCTTACAAGGCGTAAGGCAAGCTATTGGGATCCTTGAGCAATTTGGGTCAACTAAAGTCAATTCTTATTGCAATTGAGTCAGCTAAAATCTAAATTCAATCAACTCAAAAGTTCGTTGGAGGGATAAGTTTGCTGAAGCAACCCATCAATAAGATTAGAATAATTTAAGTTGACTAATTTAGATTTGGGTGGATTGAAACGTTGTTGAGTCGACTATGGGTGGCATTAATGTATAAACTTGCATTTTTATTGAGTTGAGACCAGAGGTAGTTGAGTCAACTCAAAAAGATTTACAAGGATTGGATGTAGTTTGAGTTAACTGAAAATTAGTATTAGCCGTTAGCCAAAAAGATTTTCTTATTGAGATTCTAGTTGAGTCAACACAAATTGGCTAGAAGTTATCCAAATGAGTTGTCTTATCCTTTATTAAATGCTCCCTTGCTACTATAAATTAAGGGAAGAGGACCTCAAATACACAACACCTACATAATACATATAAAATCCTAAGTGCTTATTCTAAGGCTTCAAATGATCTCTTCTTTCTATATTCACTATTGTATTATTGTAAAGAAGATACTTTTTTTATGAGATTTCTCCGCTATGATAAAAGAGTTTCCTATTAGTGGAATCATGGGTTTGATCCACTTAACAAATCGTTAAGTCGTGGAGTAAGACCTAGGTTCAAACTATGTAAATGTCTTTGTTAGTGTTGTGTCACTTTGAATTTGTTACTGTTAATATTATTCCACTCTGCTTTCTCTAACTTGAACAAATACACAAGTAGGAAAAGAACCACTCACTAATTATTTGGACTTGCACAAGTACAATAGAAAGAGAAAAGGAATTTCAAAATTCACCCTCCCCCTAGCACTTTGATCCACATAATTAATCCTCAACATAAAATTCAACAAACACAATATGGCAGATTAAAATATGACAACAAATGTACACTCATTTGATATATTGAAGTGTGTCAAATGAGTGAAATGCTAGCACAATATGGTGCATTAAAATTTTACTTTAATTAATTATCTAATTATTCGAAACTCATTTTTAAAAGCAAATAAAATAAGTAGAAGAGAATTAAATGAATAAATCTCATCTGAACTCATCTTAGCGTGATCAGTTGCATACTGAAGTGTGCCAAGTGTCAGCACTGCATGCATTGAAATTGTGCATTTTGGTTAGGGACAGGACACCAGCCTCAAACATTACTTTAAACCTTGGTGACCATATTTGTAGATCTTAAACCCATAAACATAAGGCTTTAAATACAGATTTCCAAAGCAAAAGATAAAACCAAAATAATATGCCTAGCGAGATAGAGATTGGGAAACTGTGTACCTGCATAACTAGATCATGTATCTTTCGCTTTCCAAGAAGTTGATTAGTTGCTTCTGTTCCTTGACTAGAATTTCCACCTGTCACTCCAGAAGCAGGTGCCTCTTCTTGTGATCCGCTCAAAGATAAAGGATTTTGGACTGCATGACCAGCAAGTCTTGGAGATTGCAATTGCTGTTGTTGCTGTAACTGTTGAATTTGTTGAAGCTGCTGCTGGTGTAGCAAATGCTGTTGCTGACCTCCTAGCTGCGGTTGTGGCTGCTGTTGCATCAGTTGAGAGATCTGCTGTTGTGTCAGGGCCATGGGCTTCTGGTGGTGCTGTGATGAAGCTAGTTGTTGTGGCAAGAATGATTGTTGCTGCCTTTGTTGCTGAAGATGATACGAAGGAGAAACTGGAGAAGGCAATGATGGTTGTAGATGTTTCAACCACTGCTGCTGCTGCTGAGAAAGAGTTGTTTGAACCATTGTTGATTGTCCATTTTGCATCAAACCAGACACCTGGGAGTTGAGTGCAGCAGCTGAAGGTGTCCTAGGTAAGCTTTGACCAGGTAGCTTCTGCTAGATAACTCAAGTGTTACACAGTTTCTCAACTATACTAAGTAGCATGAGAACACAAAACAATTGCCAGTACCTTGTGAAAAATAAACTAACAGAATAATCATGGTGCTACTAAAATGGTAAAAAGAAAAGCAACCCGGTGCACGAAGCTCCCGCCATGCGGGGTCTTGGGGAAGGATCCAATGTACGTAGCCTTACCCTACTTTTTGCAAGAGGCTGTTTTCAGGATTCGAACCCGTGACCTTTTGGTCACATGGCAACAACTTTACCGTTACGCCAAGGCTCCCCTTCTTAAAAAAAAGGCAGCCCGGTGCACGAAGCTCCGGCCATGCGGGGTCCTGGGGAAAGATCTATTGTACACAACCTTACCCTGCTTTTTGCAAGAGGCTGTTTCCAGGATTTGAACCCTTGACCTTTTGATCACAAAGCAACAACTTTACCATTGCTCCTAAAATGGTATATGGATAAAAGTAACAAAAGACAGTAGACCTTAATCAAAGATGCTGCAGGTTGTTGTTGTTGTTGTTGTTGTTGTTGTTGCTGCTGAATTATACAAAAAAAAAAAGTAGCATCTAAAAATAGAAATGATTATTGGTAATAGCAAATTATTGGGACAAGAAAGTTGCAACGTACGCATCACAGAAGGATGAAAGAAACAAAATTGTCTTAAAAAAATCCTATATAATTGTCTTGACCAAATCATCAAAAACAAACAACGAGAAAGAAGAATACAATATCCAGCTAGTTGTAGTACAGTAGCAAATCATATTCACTGCATCAAATGATTGCTTGTTAACCATATCATCCAGGAAAAGCACTGGTTTCACCAATTAGCCTAATAGTCAAATTTAACTGAAATTGATAGAGAGATTGAAGTCGATGGGAATTGGCTGAATTTGGACAATTTTAATTGTTCTGCTAGGCTTCATGAAAAGGAATAGAAGTAATGGCAACAAGAAATTCATAATAAGATGGTATTATATAATCTTTTTGATACATTTCAATCATCATATTTGTACTAGCTACCTCCTTTTTGTGATAAATGTAATCCAGCACAGCATGAGACAAAAAGGTAGAGAAAAGATAATTCAAAGGAAGAAATTTACCATGACATCGTCATTACACATAAACCTAATATGCTGTCCCATAATTAATGTGTCAAAGATCAATATTATCTTATAATTAATTCCTTCTTTTTGTGGCACATAAACCTTATAATTAATTCCTTCTTGATATTTGACTAGAATGCTTCTCAACAATAGGATGAATTCTTATCATGCATATCAATAGCCAATAATGAGCAATTCATAAAATGCTCAATGATTACATCAAAATACTGTGTTTATTCATGTCATTGTAGCATTTCAAATCCAGCCTCTATCCTTCCGGATTTGATATTAAGCATCTAGGTTTGGAGGCATTTTTGTAATCAGCAAAGGAGCCCTTAAAATAAGGCAGAATACACATCCTACATGATTCCTTTACAAAAATAGATGCTACAGGAAAAGTGTGAGAGCACAGAATATATAGATGCAAACCTGAGGTGATGTAAGGGCTATTTGTTGCTGTAGTTGTTGCTGTCTCATCTGCCCATGCGCAATGCGTTGGCCATATGCTCTTAGTTGTGGGTTCATGCTAAGGTTACTGATCATACCCATATTCTGCATTCCTTGCAAGGCTTGGGCAGAAGAATTTCCTGGATTGAACTGACCAGTTTGAAGTAAGCTTTTCTGCCTTGGCTATTAATAGAAAATAAAAAGGGATATATGAGTTAAAAGGAATAACCAGGAAGTGAACAAAACTAAAAGCAAGAACTAGGAAGTTCAAGTTTAGTTCAAATACTCGATTGAACACCGAAAGATTCTTATTTGCCACATAATAAAACTTCTATAGTTCAGGCTCTTATCTTTATGAAACAAGAAAGACAAATTCTCATTTAAAATACAGTTCCGCATATTTAATTCAATTATCTTAAAACATGGACTATGAGATAAAATAATTTTACCTTTTTCAGTAGGAAAATTTTATTCAAGATTTTAAATAAAATCACGCTCAAGCAGCTGCATTACTACAGCCTACGCGAATTTGGAAGGAAACAGCATAGCATATTGGAAATGTGGTTTCCTTCAGTTGTAAGCATGAATAATCAGTTATAAAAAATACTTAATTGGTTCATTTGAACTGTTAGACTGGACCAAATTCACTAAAAATCCAAATAAACTATGTGTTAATTTGAAACATTTGCTTTGCAAGTGTAAACACTTTCAATATTAATCATATGCATATTGATTATATATATCATATGTTATACATTGCTAATTATCATTGATTTATATCTTATGCAAGGTTTCAAATCTTGAGTTGTGTCGGAGGTTGATCTCCAACTGAAACAATATAATTTTAGTACCATACTGTGTTGTGCGGGTACAAAATTTCAATAATTATTTAATTGAATTATTAATAATAACATTATTAAATTTTTATTAAACTTAATTATTTGCTAAATAATCAATTAGATTGCTAATATATGATTATTTTCTATTTATATTTGTTGATTAATTCAATCATCTAATCCTTGCAACGAATTAAGCTTTAGTTTTAGTCACTTGTAGACACTATGCTTCATATATAATTTATATTTATAATGTATTAAGTTTTGCAAGTAAAATGTTAGAATGAGCAACAAGAAAATAAGACCTTCCCTGATCCACTGTAACCTAAGGCATGCTTTGCTTTTGAATTCTACAATATTAAAGCAATTTCATATTTGAAGGCCCAATTGTAGATGTAATTTTGTTTTAAATGAATGTATATTTTGTTTGGAGAGGCTTTCATATGTCAAAGGGCTCTAGGTTCATTGGGGATCCGACTAACTCAAGCCTAACACGTGATATTAATGACACTTACAAGATTTAAACAAAAGACTTATGACACCCATAAGTTCACCACTTATCTTAAAGCTTGAGCTGTTACGAAAGGACCAATTTAGACAATTATATTTTTAACCAAAAACAAATATTTTCCACATAAGTCTCACATGACTTTAGACAAATATTTCATTGTCAATTTTCAATAGTGTTTGGGAATCATAAGCTTGTGAATACAAAAATGCTAGATTGGCAGGTAAACAAGGAGATAAGCCCGGTCAGATATTGCAAGGCATGATGGCTAATTTCTCTTTGGAGGAATTAAAGTACAGCTAAATACTAGAGCAATTGTGTCTTGGCTAAAGTTAATTTGTACCCTGTAACACAATTGCAATGACAAGGAATTTTGGTGGGACAGAGCATTAAGCTGAACAGAAGTGCTTCTAAACAGATCATAACTGAGAGTTCAAGTTCTAATGTAACAGCCAATAGTGTCCTATGTTGCCCCTGGTAATTCAATAAAATAACTGTTGATTTTAGCTGAATAAATAAAAAAAAAATCAATGATACGATATTAGTCAGAGCATGATGCAGCAAGGTTTCCTTATCTTTATGGAGAAGTAACAGAATGAATAAGGAGCAAATAATCTAGGACTTATGAATACTTCAATTGTTTCCCAAGAAAACAGGAATCTGAAACAAAGAAAGAGTTGTTGCATAACCTGAGTGAGCATCTGAGACTGCATATTGAAATGCTGAGTAGTCTGCCCAGGTAGCATCGGTAGCTGAGCCGCTTGTGTAATAATCCCTGAACGACCCATCCCTCCAGCAGCAGCGGCGGCAGCCAGCTGCTGCTGCTGGATCTGGGCGCCACCAAGATTCATCTGCCCGCCGTACATCCCTGCATGCTGCCGCATCGCGCCAGCGGCCGCAGAGGCTCCGAACTGCTGCTGGATCTGGCTCAGCCGCGGCATCGATCCGGACCGCTGGAGGCTCTGCTGCATCTGGAAGTTCATATTTGGCTGCTGAGCTTGCTGCTTCTGCTGCTGCTGCTGGCTCTGGATCTGCGCCTGAGACTGGGGTTGCTGCGACGGCGACGACGGCTGCTGTTGCTGTGATTGGATGATCTGCTGCTTGGAGGCGTAATCTAGGGCAGCGGCGGGGCTGAGAGCATGGGACTGAGACAATTGGGGGGAGTTGATCTGGGATAGGTCACCGACGCCCATGGATGGGGAAGGGGGAATATGCGGGGACGGCATGTTAGGGTTGGAGTTGGCCGGCGCGATTTCGGCATCGCCGCCGCTAGCCGGAACCTTGCTAGGCGAAGCGGACGCAGAATTCTCCGCCATGCCAATCGCCTGCTCTCTCTCTCTCTCTCTCTCTCTCTCTCTCTCTCCCTCCCCAGCGGCGCCGAATCGAGCGATCGAGGACTCGACAAGAAGGAGATCGAGTGTTCGCTATCAAAGACAATGATTAAAGAAATTTATAAGGTGTTCTTAATAGACCAATCACGCTCGTTCAAGAACAAAATATTGCAAAACAAATTGTAGTAATAAAAAAAATAAAATTGCACTGAAATATTTTTTATTCAATGTAATCATTAAATAATATTAAATATGTTCGATCGGCTTCTGTACTTAAAATCATTTCATACTCAATTTAAACAAAAAACGTATAATTTATAGAACATTTTATCAAAATATAATATAATGTTTATCAAAATATTTTTTTTTAAAAAAATTAAACTCCATCGAAGTTATTTTAATTTTGTTAAAATCAGTTAAAATTTTTTTATAGCAGTCAATAATTAATTACTACAATACTATAACAATTAATATCATACTGTAACAATGTTACAGTAATTATCTAAGTAGCTGCTAAAATTATATAGCAGCTAATAAAACGCTGTAATAGCTACCAATTAATTATTATAAAAAATAATAATAATAATTTTAATTAAGTTAAAATAATTTTAATACAAATTAAATATTTTATGAAATAGTTAAAAATATTTTGATATAATAGTATTATATATGTATAATAATTTTGATTATAATGAACTATTAATTTTTTTCAATTATAATAATTATAGGATAATTGTTGTACATTGTAATAATTAATCGTAATTATTATAATCACATTGAAAGTAAAAATAGTCATGAGACAAAATATAATGGGATATATATATATATATATATATATATATATATATATATATATATATATATATATATATATATATAAAAGTATATATAAAAGGAGCTCATCAAGTATAAAAAAATGTGGAACCGCCACATCAGCGGCCCCCCTAGAGCCGGTCCCACGGATATGGAGGGAGGTAAATGCAGGTACACAGGTGGAAAGGAGCTCATCAAGTATAAGTATAAGTCAAAGGTGAGAATAATAGTTGATATAGAGATCAAAGTCAAAACGATCAAAGGAAAGAAATCGTCGGCTTACTAAAGTCGAACGGGTGGTAACATGCTGAGCGGGCATGAATGATCCAATCGACCCGGAGACTCATCTGAACAGATCCCTCATCTGATCGAGACGACTATAGAGAGGGCATCATATGCTCATAACTGTGACCAAGTGAATGCTAGTCCAACTGGACAATCTATCCGACTGAGCACGGGACGACCTACTGAGCTGAGCGACAATGGAAAAGAACAAAGAATATTTTTTTAAAAACATTATATCATTAAAAAGAGCACCTTTTTAAAGGATTAAAATAGTATCTTATTTATAATTTTCTAACTCATAAATTCATGTATATCAGCTTACAATTTCAAGATAAAAGTTGATTTGATCCAATCAGTTCAAGGTAAAATTATTTTAATTCAATGGAAAAGAACAAAGAATATTTTTTTAAAAACATTATATCATTAAAAAGAGCACCTTTTTAAAGGATTAAAATAGTATCTTATTTATAATTTTCTAACTCATAAATTCATGTATATCAGCTTACAATTTCAAGATAAAAGTTGATTTGATCCAATCAGTTCAAGGTAAAATTATTTTAATTAAAAAGAAAAATTATTGATAGGATGTTATTTCTTCTGATAACCTATCAATATTTTTAAAAATTAACAAAATTCTGTAGGATACTAACCAGCTACACCAAATGTCTTGGAATGGAGATGTCCAACTTCCTAGAACTATGAGAAAATAAATGGACAAAAGAAATCACTCACAATATATACTGGAATCTTGCTGATTAACTGATCATACTAATAGCACAGACAAAATCACACATACATATATTGACTTACAATGGTGGAACAAAATGATGGCGTGTTATCTTAAATTTCAAAAAACAAGGCTGGAATTTTCAACCTTGATAAACATTCTTTGCTACAACATAACAAGGTCACAATCAAAATTCTCGCAGAACAGGTAATTTCTAACAGCTTTAAACAAGTAGATGTTATCGAATGACAAGCGATATGAGAAAATTAGATAATGCAACATTATTGGAGGAAATGACTATGCAGCAGGTGGCCTTAGCACATGATCTAGAGAAGTATCCATGGCTGCAGGGGGTATCCATTGCCACATTCCCGTCGGTATATGGTTTGGGTATGGGATTGTTTTGCTTAAAGCTGGGGGCGAAGCTGGTTGAAGTGTCGTGGCAGCAGGTTTAGTGAAGAACTGGGTTGTGGTGCTACTGCCTTTAAGCATCTGTTCGATACGCTCCTTCTCAGACTTCAGCCTCATTTTCTCATTCCGAAGTTCTAATTTCTCGCCCTGCACAGCATGCAGACCAAGTGATCTAGTGAATTTTCATTTAATTGATTAAAGCATGATCATGGCAGATGATAGCTAGACAAATTCCACAAACACCTTATACACAATATATTCACAAGCACCTAGAATGTAGAAAATCTTGAATTCTTCGATACCAGTTGTTGAGAGAAAAACCCTTTCTCAAGCCAAAAGTCATGTAAAGAAATCCAAGGCCTTGTACAAATTGAGAAAATAATAAGATTCATCTGGTTCACAATGATGTATGGTTACGTCCGTGGGAGGAAGAAGAATCAACTACTCAACAATTCAGAATAGTACAGGTTAGAGGCAAAACTTCCCCAATAACAATGCTTGAAAGAGACCTGAATATAAAAGCATCCAACCCAACAATACTGGAAACCAAAAGGATGGGAACAAGCAAATACCACAACTCCTTCCAGAACCACAAGGAGACGTCAAGAGTAGCCTCCACTCTTCATTCTCTCTTTAAGAACTCTTGCAAATGAGAATGCTAAGTCAAAAGAATCACTAAGAAAGTCTTCTAGACATCTTAGGGAGGGTTGTTTTCTCACCCCTACACACGAGATACATATTTCTGCATGTACTCTCACTTAACATGTGAGAAATGGGTTCTATCATATAACCCATGTGATAGATCAACTTTTGACACCATAAGGCCATCTGTTATTTCTTCAAGGACTCCTAAATGATGAAAAACTTAATTCATGGTGATTTTGGATCACCATCCCAACAAAGGTGATGATTATAGTCATATTACAATTAAGAGAAACACAATAATAACTTTTGCTGGTTTTTACTCATTTGAGTTAGAACAAAATTACTGTAACAGGAGATTAGTGTATCAATTCATTTCTCACCTTAACACTTTTTATAGAATTCTGGAGTGCTTCATTTGACTCCTTAAGCCTCTTTGCTTCACGACGTAATTGTTTTATAAAATGAGCAGCATCACTCAAAATGACAAATTTATCTGTTATAGGAGGCTTTCCTGGATTCATGATAGAGCACAACTCTGTGAACCTGAGCAGATGCATCATTGGTCAGAGTTGGGGTTTCCAACATAAGAATAATCACAATCATAGATGTTTTTAGGTGCTTCTTATACATGCCTATCATTAAGTTTATCTCTTCGTATTTTCTCACGGCGGGCTTTTGATCCTGGTGCAGCACATGACTCCTTATGGTTTCTGTAGAATGACAATAGGAGGAGCCTTTTGATCAGAGTGTATTGTAGTAGAAGTGAAGAAGCATGGTAATTTGTGTTATTGTTACCTAGAAACAAAAGATTACCACATCAATAGAAATTAGGTTTTCTTTTCAATTGTTACAGTTCATATCAATCACATGTTTTATTTATTACACTATTGCATGTATTAAATATTATAGGCACGGAATAACTAAATGGAAAAAAGGAAATAACTGAAGATGCATGCATGGGTTTTCATATTCTTTCCATGTACGTTGACCACACTGAAGATTAGTTCATAGAAAGAGCAAGAGAAGTTGGGCAATAACGAGTATAAATTGATATTTTGAATTTTTTTAAGCAACTTTATAGGAGACAGCACAAAAACATTTAACATCATTCCAAAGAATTTTGTCTGAAGTTTGAATTCCGGTGAAACACTAATGGGCTCTTGTGCATAAGAACATAGACACAGAAATCAACTTGTACCGTTTCTTAAGGGAACCAATGTTTGAGCTTTTGTCCTCCTCGAGCATCGCATCAAAATCAATCATTGAACTGAACATTACAAGCTAAATTAGAAATGTTCACCAATTTGAGATATACATGTGCAAGAATTAAGTGCAAATTAATCACAGGGAAAGAGAAGTGGCCTTTCATATCAATTCATTTCCTGCTTCTTCTGAAGATAATTCAATTAATAAATTAAAATCCTAGAAGCCAAGCGAGGTCAAGGTGACAAGGTCATTAAATACTGTAGTCTCCATCTCTCTGTAAGAACCTGATATTCACTATGTTTGATACACAATAATTGATCTAAATCTGATGCAATTGTTCCTAGGGATAGCAAAAAAATCTGCTCCTACCTGAACCTGCAACGACTCACCCAACTTATCAACGGGGTAGGGCAAAACTTCATAAACAATAAGTCTTAGCTTCTTTCTTTTAATTTTAGCCAAGAGACCTGCAGAGATGCACTTTCAAGAATGATCATAATGCATGAGTATCTTTTGGAAATCTGTGGAACATGAAAAATATGGACACAATCCTAATTGTCTCAATACATGTTTTAAAATGCTTTTAAGGAACGAATTAAAAGTGATTATTTGAAGATATATAAAAAAGTGATTTGGTTGGTCTTGAGGAGTTTGTGTGTGGTTTTGAATGACATTAATCTATTATTCTTGTAAATGAATGTATTGAATCTGTCTATATTTGCTTTAGATTCTGATTATCTTAAAAATAGTAATGCAAATGTTCTTACTTTTAAATAATCAATATGATGATCAGGCAGAGCGAACAGGGCAGGGCAAGGGTAAACTCAGGTAACAAATGGGTCAACGTAGAGGGAACAATCCAACAAACATAAGCACAATCCAGCATACTCAAGCTACAATCTGGAGGACTTGATCGGGCTAAAAAAGTTTAACTAAAGAACACAAAGAGAAAAAAAAAATCACCTCGAAGCAGAGGGATCATCGATGATCCGAGCGCCCCAGAGGAAACCAGGCTCACGGACGTCCTCGACAATACCTCCGTAGTCTATAAGCCATCCGCCTCCACTGCTGCGCACCTTCGGCCCAACCATCCCACTCCTTCAAAAATCCCCCCAAAACTCCCAAAATTAGCCAACAATCAGCAGAGGTCTCCTCGCTCTCGATCTCTCCGCCTTCGCCGTCTGCGATTTATCTCAGCCCGCAGTCCGGCGAAGAGAAGACTAGGCTGACAGCTTCACATGCACTTTCGGTCAAGTATACTAATCCTGATCCAGCAGAAAAACACAAGGATTTTAGTTAAGATACGCGCCATTGCGGCGTAAGAAGGGTGGTTTAATTCTACTCCTGCGGCGAATTTGAACCGGTGGATTAGATTAGCACTTAATTAGTTAATGCAATTAAGCAACGTACCAAGACACTTCCTAATTATTATGATTATCTCGTTAAAAGGATTAGATTAAGAAAGATTAGGGCGATTAATTAAATGACGGACTGGTGTGTTATTAATGATAATTAACCTGAATTGGATCAATTAATGGCGAATAGGACAGAGGAGAAGAGAATAAGGAGACTTTTTTTTAATGAATTAAAATATAGTCATTTCGTGGCCATTAAATAAGATCATTTATTTAATTTGAAGAATCTTTAGTGATGATTTTAATGATTCATTCAGATTTTTTTTTAATAGTTAAACCCCTCATCCTACTTTAAAATTTATAAAAGGATATTTTTATTTTCTAAACTATGAATTTGATTTTATTAGATGTACTGATCCATAAGTTTTTAGTTATAAATTATGAATTAGAGTTTGCTATTTATATATTTTTATAATTCATGTGTCTAGGCTATTAATTTTTTTTGAGATAGATATTTTCTTCTGATTTACCTATAGGAGAAATCTAAAATATAACTTCTGATTCTCTTAAATACTTTATCACTGCACAACACTTAGTAGGGGTCTATTTATTATTTTTGAGACTATAGAGCTCAAATCCTACATTCTTTTCAGAAAGTTCAAAGATTGCTTCGAAATTGTGGTTTGAAAGATGATCAGATAATTGATAAGTCATTTGGTTTTTAATACAGAGATTAAAGTCGAGCCCCTAAGTCGGATGAAAATTAAGAAGGTCGGATAATAGGGTAGTCAGAGTCAAAGAAAGGTCAACCTGTGAAGCTAGCACAGCTGATTACTTCGATCGAGAGATAGTGGACTGAACCGGCAAGGCGACCGGACTGAGGAGTCAATCGAACGTTGATTCACGTGACATTGATGAAGCTTTGAGCCAAGTCAGTACTCCGTAGAGCCAGTCTTATTCTTGGTTCAAAAATAGCACAATTAGCTAGTTGGCAATGTGATCTAGTCGATCGAACTAGGCATTCGATCGGACCCACTGGATGCTCGATCTGTCCGAGCTCTTTGGCCCAATGAAGAGGTCAAGCGAAGGTCGAGTCTCTAGCTATAGTTCTCTAATCCGACCAGGTGGTATTTACGAGTGATGGTCGATCAGGACACTTGGAGGCTTGATCAAATCATCAGCTAAACACATAGTGGACCCCTCAAGCCAACGACCTCATATCACCTTTTTGGCATTTTGTGTCACAGAGGATAGAGTATATTCTGACTGCAACCTGAACATTCGAAGTTTCCTCTCTAACAAATGCAAAGACTGCAGGTCCATTTTTGGAAAAGATGTTAGAACATCTTTATGATTTATACTTTTTTTAAAATACTTTGAGATTGTTGCATAAACAGTGAGACTATAAAAAAATGAGTTTCTATCTACAGGCGGAGGTACGCGATGTTACACCATTCTACATATTCATTCACTCAACTTAACTCGACCCAATCACTGACTTGAACATCGGAGGGACAACGCCAAAGACTTCTTCTCTGGCCCAACAACTAACAATCTTTTTGAGATGCAAGAGCTCTTTAGAGGCATCTTGCGATAGCGAGGAGTCTTCATTTGGTCAATATTAAAGCCACCATTCCTAGCCAGTCATCTTCTCTGCTTTCAGACATAATCATATTTAGCATCGTCTGTGAGAACTTCACCTACATTCAAAATACGAAGATAAATGAGGTTGGACGACTCACCACCACAACCTTATCACAAGAGGATTAGAGTTATTGATAGTCGCCCAAGCGGCTCGAATGGTGCAACACCAACAAGCGACTGAGTGCCCTTTACCGAACCTTGCTATATCAGCGATTGGCCAGCCGGTCAAACATGGAGGTTGAGCGAAAGGCCCGACCGTGTGCCAATCAGTTAACCCTCTCCCAACCGCCTTCCCACAAGCACCCGTGCCACCGACCAGCATGTTGCTCATGCCTCCATCGCCTATTGCATATCACCGGACATTGTTCCAAATGCCCCTTGATGACATGGGCTGAGCAGATAGACCTCACGGATTATCTTCTGAAAACGCACGCATCCGAGACCATCATAAAGGCAAGGCGCCAATGAACAATAGCTCTCCCAAGCGAGCGAGCATATCGTTCTCCCAAGAGATCTTGAAAGATAAATTGTTGGCCCATTTCCCACCATTGTTGATTAGGGAATATGGAGGGGCGACCAATCCCGAGGACTACTTACTCAAATTAGAAAACGCGATTATCCTCCACCAGTACATGGACGGGGTCAAGTGTCGTGTGTTTCTCACCACTCTCTCCGGCTCGGTGCATAGATAGTTAAACCGACTCCTGACCGAGTCCATATACTGCTTCAATGACTTTCACAAAGCCTTTCCGCATCACTTTGCCATTAGTCGTTATCACGAGACGACAATGAGCATGTTCTCTCTTAAGCAAGGGCCCAAAGACTCTGAGATCTTACATTAAGAAATTCAATCAAGTAGTCATGGACGTCCCCTCGGCCACTCCGGAGATTTTAGTAAGTGTTTTCTCCAAATAGCTTGCAGATGGTGAATTCTTTTGATCCCTCATTAAGAAGCCTTTGAGAGACTTCGATCATCTACTTGGATGAGCCACCAAGTACATAAACGTAGAAAAAGCTCAATCCACTTGAAAAAAAAGAAGAAGTTGCTCCTTTCGCAACTTCTTCTGCTCACGAGCATCGAGTGCCTGCTCCCCTTTTGCCACCTAAAGGGCCTTGATTGAGCCCCCGTCACAACACTGTGAGTGAAGGCCGCATGAAATCCAACATGTAAAAGCTGAGAGGACATGTTTCCCCGAGTCCCAAAAATGGACTCCTATATTTTGCACTTATCACCGCTCGAGAACACGCAATATAGAAGATTGTTACCACTATAATCAAGAGATACATTGACCGTCTAATCATAGGTTTTGCCAGTGATCCTCTTTGCCCAACCATCAATGTCATCATTGACTGGACGAACCTTCAAGCCGGAGTCCCACAAGGGCCGAGCGGAATCATCAATGATCCCAACCAAGAAATAATCGAGCATCGACTTAGGATTTTGCATAATAGGTTCCGCGCCAACCACCCGGGAGGAAGAAAATTATAACAATGCCACTTGGGGCGATATTGGAATGATAGCGGGTGGTCCAACCAATGGTGATTCTAATCGGGCCAGAAAATCATATGCAAGTCGACTAGAGATCCACACGATCAGGTGTAGCCAAGAGAAAGCGCAAGAACCAGAGATCAGTTTTGGTTCCAAAGACTTGGAGGGGGTGGAGATATCCCATGATGATATATTAATTATTAAAGTTGTAATCACCAATTATAATCTTCATTGTATTTTTGTTGACACGAGCAGCTCGGTTAACATCATTTTCAAGAAGCGTTCGAGCAACTATAAATAAATAAAAGTGAGCTCTAATCAATGACTACACCTCTATACGGGGTTCACTCGCAATGAGGTGTAGTCGATCGGACAAGTCCGCTTAGCTATCTCTCTTGGGGAATAGCCACTCATAAGGCTCCGACGATCGAACTTCCTAGTTGTGGGCGCTCCATCAGCTTATAATGTGATTCTTGATCGACCGACGCTAAGCGAGTTCCAATCCGTCGTCTCCATGTTCTGCCAAAAGATCAAATTCCCAATGGATGACTCTGTTAGCGAGGTGAAAGGAGATCAATTAGTTGTGTGTAATGCTACGTGGATATCATAAAGACCGAAGCTCATGCCGCTCTAAAAATATAACGAGTGGAAGTTAATGTTATTCAGGAAACTCCTCTAACCTTGGTATATGAAGAAAAAGATGAAGTGAAGATCCATCTGTGCTGGCTAGAGGCCACCACTTATATTGCAACTGATCTAAGCCCCGTGAACAAAGCAAAGTTAATCGCTTGCTTGAATCACACTAATGACGTCTTCACGTGACTCCTCACAAGCTCATAGACATCTTGCCTACAATAATGGAGCATGCCCTGCAGTCCGACTGGATGATTGGTCAGTTAAACAAAGAAAAAAAATCAGAACATAATAGAATCAAATCATCCAAGCGGAGGTGGACAAATTATTCAAGGCTGGACATATTCGTGAAGTGTAGTTTCCGAGTTGGCTAGTGAATGTGGTACTAGTGTCTAAGCCCAGGAAGAAGTGGTGAGTATGTGTTGATTTCAGATATTTGAACAAGGCGTGTCCAAAGGACTACTACCCTCTGCCACACATTGATCATGTGGTAAACTTGACTACTGGTTGTGAGTTAACATGTATGCTGGATGCATATCAAGGTTACCATCAAGTCCCTCAGCAAAGGAAGATCAAGAAAAAATTAACTTTATCACTATAGAGGGAACATACTATTATAATATCATGTCATTAGGATTGAAGAATGCAAAAGTTGTTGGTTAGTCCTAGGAAAATCGTACCGATTCCACTGTACAAAAATTTTGTACAAGTGTTGAACTTTCTTTAAATAGCCTATTGTGTTCTTTAGAAGTTAAATTAGGAATCTCAGACGAAACTTAACATCATTGATTCTAAATTTAATTTATCTGTTCTTAATGGTTTAGACTTGGATCACAAGAAGAACTTAATACTATTGATCCAAATCCACCTACGTTATAAATTCAATTAAATATTAATTTCTAAAATTAGCTTCCATGATTGTATGGCGAGGCGCATGACCTTCTTGGGTATGGGAACATCCACCACCGCCTAGACAAAGTCTTTTAAGGAAAGCTAATATTTAATTTCCTTATATAACTCTAGGTTTAACCAAAAAGAACAATCGAATCATAAATTCGAAAAACAAAGAAAAACACAAACATGAATTACTAATTCGAAAAATTAGATCTAATGCCTCTTGTGTTTGGAATTCATACAAAGAAAAATAACTAGCATGATGCAGAAAATAATTGCTAATTATACCTTTTCTTTGCAAGCTAATGACCTCGAAATCTTCTGTCGTATTTCTCGCCTCGCCTTGGATGTCGTGTGGACAACGATCCTCCAAGATGAACACCACCCAAAGCCTTCTTCTTCTTCTTCTAATTTTCGACCACCACCACCACAAAAGAAAAGAGAGCAAAGGGAAAGGAAAAAAAGAGAGGGTCGACCACACCAAGAGAACCACCAAGCAAGAGAATAAAAGTTGTGTCTCATGAGGCTTTCTCACCCCTTCTTTTATATTACTTGCCCAAGGTAAATAAGGGAAGAATTTTTACAAAAATTAAAATCTTCCTTTTGTTTTTCCTTTTCCTTTTTTATTTTTCCTTTTCTTTCCTCTTGATTGAATCAATCACCAAATCTTTGGATGATGATTTTATTTTTATTTTTATTTGGCCGGCCCCCTTGCTTGGGCACCAAGCAAAGGTGGTCGGCCCCCTTCAAGAGGAAAGAAATATATTTTTTTATAAAATTTTACAAGAAGAAATACTCTTATAAAATTTTACAAGCTCTCTTTCCTAAAGTGGATGTTAAAAAGATAAATTTTAAAAATTAAAATCATGTTTTAAAATTTAAAATTTCTATTCAAAAATTTCCCTTTTTAACATGAATAGAAAATTTTAATTTTTAAAACTTCTCTTCCTTTTTTTCTAAAACCACGAGGATGGTTAAAAAAGGAAAGTTTTAAAACTTTTAAAATTCTCTATTAAACCATGTGGCCTAATTCAAATAAGGAAAGTTTTTTTAAATTTAAAATCTCTCTTTTAAAACTTATAGATTTCTACAAAGAGAAGATTTTAAAAATTCAAAACACCCCTTCTATTTGAATTTATTTTGGTCGGCCCCTACTTGCTTGGTCACCAAGCAAGAGGGACGACCCTCTTAAGGAGATGGTGGCCGACCATTGCTTGGTCACCAAGCAATGGGTCGGCCTCCTTTCTTGGACACCAAGAAGGAAGTTTAATAAGTGGTTTATAAGGCATTAATGAGGCTACGACATGGACCTAGAGGAGAAATTGGTTTTGGCCTTCCAATGAGCTTGAATATCCCGTGTTCACCCCAAACACACAACTCAAGTTCATCAACAATAACTCATTCCACTAGAGAATTATTGTTACACTACCACACCAATCCCAAATTACATTTATGGGCTCCTTCTTATCATGAGTGTGTTAGTCTCTCTGTGTTTAAGATAACGAATGTCCACTAATTAAGTAAGTTACTGACAACTCACTTAATTAATATCTAGCTCCAAGAGTAGTACTACTCAACTTCATTGTCCTGTCGGACTAAGTCCACCTGCAGGGTTTAACATGACAATCCTTATGAGCTCCTCTTGGGGACATTCTCAACCTAGATTACTAGGACACAGTTTCCTTCTATAATCAACAACACGCACTATAAGTCATATCATTTCCCAACTTATCGGGCCGATTAATTTATCAAGCTAAATCTCACCCTTTGATAAGTTAAAGAAATAGATACTAAATATATATGCTTGTTATTATATTAGGATTAAGAGTACACACTTCCATAATAACTAAGGTCTAGTTCTTTTATTAAGTTAGTATAAAAAGAACTTACCTAAAATAGGCATACTCAATACACTTAGAGTGTACTAGTGTAATTTATTAGTCAAGATAAACTAATACCTAATTACACTACGACTATACTAATGGTTTGTTCCTTTCCATCTTAGTCGTGAGCAACTGTTTATAATTTATAAAGAGCTGATGACATGATCTTCTGTGTGTGACACCACACACCATGTTATCTACTTTATAAATTAATTGAACAACTATATTTAACAAATAAATATAGACATTTGACCAATGTGATTCTTTTATTTCAAAAATAAATGTTTACAAAAGCTAGGCTTTTAGTATACACTTTAACAAGAGTAACATACCGACTACTTATGAACAAGGTATTTCGAGAGCAGATAGGCAGAAATATGGAGGTATCTGTATATGATATACTAATCAAATCTCTTTGAACTATTGATTTATGTGCAGATATAAAAGAAACGTGTTAGACCCTGAGGAAGTATAGAGTCAAGTTCGATCCCAATAAATGTTTATTCGAAGAAGTGGACGCTTCCTCGACTACATTGTGACTAAGCAGCGGATTAAAGCCAACCCGAGTAAGGTGAAAGTCCTCCAAGATATGCCCCCACCAAAAAATTTGAAGGAAGTACAACACCTGACTAGATGGATCACGGCTCTCTCCTAGTTCATCTTGAGGTCGTCTGATCGGAGTGTACCTTTCTTCAAAGTACTTCATCGAGCTATAAAATTTCAATGGGATGCCGAATGTGATAAAGCACTGGAGGATCTCAAAAGTTAAATATCTTTTTTACTTGTACTTGCAAAACCCATCATTCGTGAACCTTTGTGGATATAACCTGTCTTCCAGGGAGAAGGCAGTTGGGTCAACATTAGTACGACAGAACTATAATGAACAATAACCTATGTATTTTTTAAGTTATTTATTAAAAGACGTTGAATGTCGCTACACTGCTCTCAAGAAGTTGACGTACAGATTGGTTTTAACCACTTGGAGGTTACGCCATTACTTTCTTTCTTAATCCATAATTATTTTGACTAACAGTACGCTGGGCTGAGCGTTTATCAATCTGGAGGTCTTAGGCAGATTGATCAAATAGACCATCAAACTAAGTGAGTATGGTATACAGTACCACCCCAATCTACCATTAAAGCTCAAGCCTTAGCTAATTTTGTTACGGAGATACAAAAGCCCCTGGGCTGGATGAAACTTGGAGGGTATATGTGGATGAATCATCCAGTCAACAAGACAATGGGGTTAGGATACTTATGATATCATCGCGTGAAGACTAAATGCAACTGTCCATTTGGCTAGAGTATCGGGTCACCAATAATGAAGCGGAATATGAAAAACTAATAGTTGGATTGCAGGGCGCCAAACATGTGGGAGCTTCTTGAGTCCTGATTTACTCAGATTCTCAACTTGTAGCTCAGTAATTAGCGGACAATTTTAAATAAATAATAATCGGTTGAAGTTACATGCGGAGGTGTTTGATAAGTTAAAGGAGGATTTCAAGACGTGGTGTTGCAGAAAATTCCCCGTTGGGAGAATCAGTACATAGATGAGCTGGCCAAATTGGCCAATTCATTGAGTCCCCAGACACTGCATCAGATAGTCAAGCATGCACTATTGATAGCTCACATTGAGCGGAAAGCCGAAGAAGAAATATAGATTGATTGGCGAGCGTCGTTGATTTCGTTTCTCCAATAGGGAATTCTGTCAGCCAACTAGGAACAAGCACGTATAATGAAAAAGAGAGTGTGTCATTTCATATTAGTAAGAGATCATTTATACAAGTGAGTATTTTCTCGTCTGCTGCTCAAATACGTCGGATTAGACGACATGCAGTACATTCTATAAGAAATGAACCAAGGTTTATGTAGACGACATGCAGTACATTCTATAAGAAATGAACCAAGGTTTATGTGAGAGTCATCCAGACGGTCGATCACTCTTTCGAAAGATTATATTAGTCGGGTATTTTTAGCCCACTCTGCAAGCTAACTCGGCTCAACTTGTGGCAACTTGTTTATTATGCCAAAAACATCAAAACATCCCGCATCGACCCATGGATTTATTGAATACCTCGATTGTCTCCTGCCCATTTGACCAATAGAGAATGGATATCGTTGGACATTTTCCAATAGTGTCCGTTTAGAGAAAGTTCCTATTAGCAGTCGTGAATTATTTCTCCAAGTGGGTGGAAGCAGAGTCGCTAGCTAAGATAACCGAGCAGGTGATCATCAAATTCCTATGGCAAAACATTGTGTGTTGGTTCAATATTCGTTATAAGCTTGTCTTAGATAATGGAAGAGGATTACAATGACAGAAAATTCAAGATTGGTGCCCAAGTTATATCATTCTACAGACTTTCACTTCCGAAGCTTACCCCTAGAGCAACGGTCAGGCAGAGGTCACTAATAGGGTAATTATTTGTGGGCCCAAAACTAAGCTCAATCATATGAGAGGAAGTTGGGTCGATGAATTGCCCAGCGTGTTGTGGCCATATTATACGATTTCTCGAAAAGCCACAGGTATAACACCTTTTCATTTAGTTTATGGAGGAGAGATAATCGTACCCATAGAGGTGGGCATAGAGTCTGATCAGAGACAATTATATGACAAAGGTAATTTTGATCGGCGTCTTATGGAACTCGATCTCATAGAAGAAATCAGAGATAAAACATCTACCTATTAATGACTTATCGACAGCGAATGAAATATTACTATAATCAAATGGTTATCCCAAGATTTTTTCAAGCCGACAACTTAATGTGGAAGCGGGTAAAATCGGTTGCCAAGGGTAACAAATTGGAGTCACGGTGGAGTAGGCCATACAAGGTGGTGCAAAAACTCAGGTTCTTATTAATTGCAAGACGCGAACAAGAAAAACTTGGACTAGCCTTGGAGCGTGAATCATCTGTAGCCCTATCGGGTCTGAGAGTATGTTAGTGCTAAGTTAGTGTAGTTTGTAAAAATGTACACTCAAGGAATGCAAACAAATTCAACTTGAAACGAATAAGTCCCAAACTCTTGAGTTAATCGACCGAGTTATAAGTGAGATTGATCTCGCAACTAAGTCCCAGACTCTCGAACCGATCAGTCGAGTCATAAGTGAGCTTGCTCTCACGACTAAGTCTCAAACTCTTGTGTCGTTCAACTGAGTTATAAGTGAGCTTACTCTCACGACTAAGTTCCAGACTCTCGCGTCATTCAGCCGAGTTATAAGTGAGCTTGCTCTCATGACTAAGTCCTAAACTCTTGGACCGTTCGACGAAGTTATAAATGAGCTTGTCCTCACGACGAAGTCTCGCACTCTCGAGTCGTTCAACCAAGTTATAAGTGAGTTCGCTCTCACAACTAAATCCTCGACTCCTCAGTTGATCGACCGAATTATGAGTGAGATTGCTCTCACAACCAAGACCCCGACTCTTGAACTGATCTATTAAGTTATAAGTGAATTTGCTCTCGTGCATAAATTATGGACGCACATAATAACAAATGATCATTGATTTTTTCACGGACTCTTAGATCGAGAAGCTATTCGTTCAAAGTCTCTCAAAATAACTAAGTAATTCTTATCCTAGTGGACGGGTGTTCGAATACTATTTATAGAAGTTCCAACAAATAATGTTAAATTAAATAAAGGAAAGGATGAGAGACAGAGAAGGTCCAAGGTAGGAAAGTTCTTTAATTCAGAAAGAAAAATATATACGAGGATATAAAAAAAGTTTTTTTAGAGGCTTCGCAAAGCCTAGGTAACTAAACTGTTAAAAGAAAATGTTTATATACATCAAGCAAAATCAGGGAAGGTGTCTGTTTGAACATCCTCGAAGATCTTTTGGAGCTTGATGAAATTTCTAGGAATATCGGTAGTCAAATAGCCCCCTCCCTTATCTGCTTTATAACTCCCTTTACACCGTAGCTGAACATCTTGGTAGTCTAATTGGTCATCATTTGATTAAAGTCTCTCAAGCATAACTACTCTACTCTAAAGGACTCTAGCCAACCGGGCTCCTCTTTCTTATATTTTGCAAACTCAGCTTTCTAAGCTTCTAGCTTAGCGTCTTTAGCATCGAGCAATTGTTGTTTTTCTTCGAGTTGAATCGCGCTGATGGCTTGCTCTACCGTTTGGCTGGCGTTCGGTAAGAAGATTGGTCTCTGTTTCTTCTAGCTTCTTGGTCAAAGCTCGGGCCTCCTTGTTTTTGAGATCCAGATCATTTATGCCCTTAAGCTTTCTTATGTTGGCCGAGTGGAGGCGTGACTTGTAATTACAAGAGAAAAATCAATTAGAACCAACGGAATTAAAAGAAGAAAAATCTCACTGAAGTTGTCGGGTAGTCGGGCTCGGATGAGACTTAAGCCGAACATGTACAACACCCCTTTAGTTAACAACTTGAGAGTATGGCATTTTAGGCCAACTAACTGAATGGAGGCTTCAAGGTAAACCGGCTTCCATTTGTACTTATCTAACTCAGGAGGGTTGGATAACTCCATTTGCCACCCGGTCGGGAAAGTAAAGGGTTGGTCCAGTCGGAGGAGAAAATAATGGGACTTCCATTATTTGTTGGAGGAGAATATTTTGTCAAAAAATACGGCACCCACTTGAGCTTAAAAGATAAAGACTCATGGCTCGAACTTCTTAGGATAACAAAAATATTAGAAGATTCAGGGGGTGCAAAGGGGCTCAGTACAGTCAGAATAGAACGACTCCATGCATCAGCCTAATGGAGTTAGGTGCTAACTACTGTAAAGAGATGTGGAAATAAGAGCAGGCATTGGAAAGGAAAGAATGCAAAGGAAAATGTAGACCATCTAGGAACTAGTCCTTAAAGAAAGTAGTAAAACCAGTCGGAGGAAGATTGGAGCGGTTATAGTTAGAGAGGATTATAATACGATAGGTGGAAGGAAGTGTTGGTCCCTTGGTGGCCGGCAAGAGGGGAGGGGTGAATTGCTCTGCAAAAACAAACCAACCCTTTCTCAACTTATAGCTTGAATAGGAACACTTGAAATTAAAAATAAAGAGACTAATTAAAAGGAAATAAACACAAGAGGAATTACTTGGTTTGCAATCAGAAGATTGCTAATCCAAGGAGAATGAAGCACACTTTTCTGAAGATCTCCTTCGGACGGAGTAGCCTTTTACAACGTTAATAGCTCACAAACAAAAGTGGAATAGAAATAATGGAATTACAAGTTGTTGTTCTAACTATTGAAATCAGCGCTATATTTATAGCACTATTCTGGGCGCCTGGAAGGATTCCGGGCGCCTGGAGTGGGATAGAATTCTATCTCCGACGTGTCGATCAACGTTCACGTCACTTGTGATAAACTTTGGGTTTCAAGCGCCCGGAAGGATTCCGGGCACCCGGACTCAAAGGCTCCGAGCGCCCAAAATGACTCTGGGTGCTCGGACCACAAAAGTCAACAAGGTTGACTTTTTACGGTCCAATTCCTCTACTCTGATTCTGTTCGTCTCGGTTCGGGTCTTCCGCTCCAGTTACACTAGCTTGGGTGATCTCGTCCATCCGGAATAGGGCTCATCCGAACCCAACTTCCGACCTTCTCCTCGAGCAGCCTTCCTCTCCGATTTCTCGTCCTTCGAATGTTGCATACGTTATTCTCGTCCACCGGTGTACTCTTCTGCGGCACCTCATCCCTTGGACGCACCGAGCCCGTCGGCTCTCTCCCATGTCATCCTTCTCGCTAGTCGCGTCTTTCACTCGACTTCCTGTGCTCCTAAGCTCATGTACATTTACACATAAGGGTTAAACCAAACAGGACCTAACTTAACTTGTTTGATCACATCAAAATAATCTTGGGATTCCAATAGAAAGATGGTAATTGAGTCACATCTCTTCCACCTCCTTGTCATTGAAATAAGAGGTGGTGGAGGTGTACTAGAGCCCATGGGTGACGACGGGTGGACTAGAAGCCATAGGAGAGGATGAAAGTGAATAGAAGAGTGGAGGAAAATGAACTTAAGAGGGGAAAAAGAGCTTGAGGTATCATTAGCAAAAGTGAGCAAATCACAGAGAAAAAGAAGATGCTAGAACGAAGATGTGAAAATAATAAAGTGTCAAACCTTAAAAACCCTAACGAGGATCTATGAGAGCCATCTAATCATGGGCATAAAAAGTAGAGATTTAATCTAGAGCATTGAATTTAAATCGCTAGTAGTCACATTGAATTCCAACAATCGTCTGTCACATTGGATATTTTGCTGTATATGCATATGGCGCGTGGCAACAAATCACAGGTACACATTTATGAGAGATGTGAGGCCATAAACAGGCTTATGATCAAAAGTCATGCTCATTATGTTTCGCATTAATGATAAGTAATTTACTCGGTTTCTAAGATATCAGGGTGATGATAGCTTAAGCTAAGCGATAATACAAAAAATGAGTGTTTGGTCGGGAGACAAAAGACGCAGGAAGTAACAGCAACTAAGTTCTCCATCAGCTTAAGCCAAATGGTGATCGTCCGGTCGGGAAATAGAGAATCTCATAAACATTGACAGTTAAGTATAATATTCATTTAAGGCAAATGAATCCCTGATCCGAAGATAAGAAGCATGAATGACGCTAGAGTCCAGTCAGTCGGACTTGTAGTTTCCTTCGGCTAGATTTGATGCAGAGACTTGGGATACGACGATTAAAGTGGAGCCCCTGAGTCGGATCTATTGGAACCCCAAGGTTGTTTTGATATGATCAAACAAGTTACGTTAGGTACTATGGTATTTTAACCCTGTGTCTAAGTGTGCAGGAACTTAGGAGCATAGGAAGTCGAGCGGAAGACGTAGTGATGTGCGTAGATCTTACGATCATTTATACATGTTTTGACGTACATTCACTTACTTTATTCACGTATATTCTATGCATGTTCACCTCTCTTAGCATATATTCAGCATAAATACTCTTTTGTTCGAAAATATGCTCTTTGTATGTTTTCTTGTTGACAGGACGTGATTTGCAGCAAAAATGAAGCTTAAGTAGAGTCTAGAGATTCCAAGGTGTCTGGGCCGTGTGAGATTTCCAACACTACAGACCAAAAGTTAAATGACCATAAATTTCTGCTCAGTTGGAGATATGAGTCATTCCAGATATCAAAATGTAGAAAACTTCAAGATCTACAACTCTTATGAAGACTTCAACGAGAGAAAACCAAGTCTTGAAGGTCTAAAGTTTGTTTCTATGAGACACAGCCGTGTCAAATCCTACACTGCACACCAAGAGTAAAACATGCATAACTTTGTGATACGTTGGAGTTTTGGGCTATTCTTTATACTGAATTGTAGCTAACTTCATGATCTACAACTTTTATGAAGATTCCAACTCAATATTACCATGTTAAGAGGCACTAAAATGGCTTACAAGTAGAGGCATGACCTTGATACACGGCCGTGTCAATTCTGCACGGTCGTGCCACTTAACCAGTGCAAAAGATAGGCATGGTCGTGTCAACTTGCACGATCGTGCCACTTAACCAGTGTAGAAGATAGGCATGTCCGTGTCAACTCGCATGGTCGTGCCACTTAACCAATGCAGAATATAGGCATGATCGTGTCAACTCACACGACCGTGCCACTTAACCCATGCAGAAGATAGGCATGACCGTGTGGATCTCACACGGTCGTGACATGGGTCGTGCGACACCTGTACCTTACCCTATAAAAGGGTCAAGAACCCTATTCATTGGAGGATCTTTAGTTCGGGACTTCGCCCCTCTCATTGGGAAAGGGTTCTCCCCTTCGGGGGAAACCCTAGAGCTTCATCCACCGCCATCTCTTGATGTTCCGTCCATCTCTAGAGCAAGGAGGCATCACCAAGACATCGGAAACCTCGGCAGCATCTCTTCTTCCCCTTCTTCTCATATCAAGGGTTGTAAGTATGTTTTACTTTATGTTTTGGGATTGTTCCTCTCTCACAATGGAGTAGATCTCCTTTTTTAGGATCAGGGAGTAGTTGTGGATAGAGTTTGATGTAAGACTCATGTTTGTACCTTTACTCGTTGGATGATTTCTCTTGCTTTATTTTTATTTGATATGCTTGTTGCCTCATTATATTAATTGATTGTGTAGGAATTGCCAATTTCGTAAAGAGAATATCTTAGATCGTATACCTGAGGGGCCCTAGTGACAGGGGTAACACGTTCACGGACATCTAGGATATTCCCTTGAAAGGAGAGGCAACTTCTCCACAAAGAAGTAAGAGACCAAACCAAACCCCTATCTCTATCCCTAATAATACCGATTAGATTTGTATTCTTGTGATCTATCGAGGCACGCTAGTGACAGGGGTTACCCATAACATGATTTCACAGGGATCTTCTTTGTTAGTACTTAAGGATAGTAACTTTAACTTCCGACGAATGTATGTTGATTGATAATTAGGAAAAGATAGAACACGATACATCAGGTTCCACCACAACGAAACTGAAATTCTAGAATCCATCTCCCAAAGCTCAATTCCCTCCAAAATCGATTCTCTCATCCTTCTCTTCTTCTTTTCGATCACTCTCGTTAGTTTGCAAGCACCAAAGAAGACTTTCGACCGTCTAGACAACTTACTTTATGACATCTCTAGTACTTAATCAATATTCCTTGTGGTTCGACAATCTTATATATTACTGACGATGAATCCATGCACTTGTGGTTCGTAACAAGTAGCTAGTAAGAAGGATAGCACGGGAGAGAGCCGACGAGCTCGGTGCGTCTGAGGGACGAGGTGCTGCGGAAGAGTACACTGGCGGACGAGAAGGGAGAGTGCGGTGTTTCCGAGGGACGAAAAGCTGAAGGGAAGATTGCTCGAGGAGCAAGAGACGCAGCCAGTGAGAAGATCGGCACAGGAGAGGGCCGACGGGCTCGGTGTGTCCGAGGGACAAAGAGCTACAGATGAGTACGCTGGTGGACGAGAAGAAAGCACACGACGATTCCGAGAGACGAGAAGTCGGAGCGGAAGCCTACTTGAGAAAGTCAGAAGTTGGGTTCGGGTGAGCCCTATTCCGGATAGCCGAGATCACCCAAGCGAGCGGAACTGGAGCGGAAGACCTAGACCAAGGCGAGCTGAACCAGAGCAGAGGGTCGGGACCTAAAAAGTCAACTTTGTTGACTTTAAGGGTCCGGACGCCCGGAACTGAGTTTTCATCCACATCGACATGGATGTTGATCGTTGCGTCGGGAATAAGATTTTATCCCACTCCAGGCGCCTGGAATCCTTCCAGGCGCTCCGACCAAGACTATAAATATAGCCTTGGTCCAAGAAGCTAAATAGAACAAGCAATTAGCATTAAAACACTTGTGCGCTCTTCTTTTAGTTTAGCTTCTTATTTTTATGCTTTCACTGCTGTAAGAGGCTTCTCTGCCTGAAGAAGATATTTAGTGCAATTCATTCCTTGGATTAACAACCTCCCCGGTTGTAACCAAGTCAAATCTGTGAGCCTCATCTTTTTAGTTTCTTTCTTTATTTAATTTACGCAAGTGTTCTTTTAAAGTCCGAGAAAGGTTTTGTTTTTATTTGTGTAGGGCTATTCAACCCCATTCTAGCCGGCCCGACGGTCCTAACATGATCAAAGCCAAGAAGGTCAGTGACATGGTGGTAAGAGTAAAAGAGAGGTAAACCTATGAAGGTTGTGCAGGGGATTCCTTCGGCTGAGAGATGGCGGACCAAACCATCAAGCCGACCGAACTGAGGGGATGGTCGGACGTTGATCCACATGACATTGATGAAGTTTTAATCTAAGTCAGTATTCCGCAAAGCCAATCTTATCCTTGGTTCAGAAATAACACAGTTAGCTAGCTCGACATAGTGATCCAGCCGATCGAACCAGGCGTCCGATCGGACCCATTGGATACTCGATCTGTTCAAGCTCTCTGGCCCAATGAAGAGGTTGAGCGAAGGCTGAGTCTCCATCTATAGTTCTCTTATCCGACCGAGTGGTATCTACGAGCGATGGTCGATCAGGACACTTGGGAGGCTCGATCAGATAATCAGCTAAACACATAGTGGCCCCTCAATCCAACAACCTCATATCACCTTTTTGGCATTTTGTGCCACAGATGACAGAGCATATTTTACATGCAAGCTATACATTCGAAGTTTTCTCTTTGACAAATGTAGAGATTACGAGTCCATTTTTGGAAAAGGTGTTAGATCATCTTTATGATATGTCATTTTTTAGAAATGCTTTGAGATTGGTGCATCAACAGTGACACTATAAAAAAGAGACTTCATCTACAGGTAGAGGTATACGATGTTATGCCATTCTACATACTACATACAACTGTTCATTCACTCTACTTAACTCAATCCGATTACTGACTTGAGCGTTGGAGGGATAATGCCGGAGACCCCTTCCCTGACTCGGAACTAATGCTTTTTTTTTTTATATGCATGAGTGCTTCAAAGGCATCTTGAGATACCGAGGAGTTTTTGTTTAGTCAATATTAGAGTTACCATTCTCAGCCATCTATCTTCTCCGCTTTCGCACAAGATTGGTTTTAATATGGTTGTTCAAGAGGCTCGACGGGCAATAAACACTACTTGTGGCTCGACGGACGATAAACACTACTTGTTCGGAAGATGAAAGTGTTGACAGTAATGACATTGACCTTGTGAATGGGTCATTATAGGGGTAAGTTGTATTCTCCACTTTGACTAGCACAATTGGCTTTAAGCATGTACTCTAGTTCTTAACATTCTACCAATTTGATAGGGGTTCATCGCAATGTATGCTACTACTCTTGCAATTAGAGATATGGTATATATCTTGAGTACTCTTCCCTCGCATATCAACATTTTCATATCGTTTTGATCTTAAGCTAAAAGGACTATTTTATTCCTTAGGAACTTCATTATCAATTGTTGCTCTATTGTATCTTGAATAAGGTTCATAATTCTTCCTGAATCACCATTCCACATGAAAGGGAGAGGGGTGAGCTTGCCCCTGCATGGATAGCCGAATTGTTGGGGTTGCAAGGTTGCAAATATAGTCCCATATTGAAAACACATGGGAAAGATCATGGGTTTATAAGAGAAAAGATATCTCCATTGGCATGAGGCCTTTTGGGGAGAGCCCAAGAGCAAAACCATAAGGGTTTAGGCCCAAAGTAGACAATATCATGCCATTGTGGAGATATCTAAATTCTTTTCGATCCTATAATTGGTATCAAAGTCCGGACCGCTAGAAGGTTTAATCGCCGACTGTGCACAAGAACTATGATCTGATTGAGCCATGTGGGTACAATATTGACCTCGAACAAGGAAAGTGGGGGCTCCTATGTTCGGATCCTAGTAGGTTGGGTGGACTGAGGGGCAGGAAGACCTAGTGGGTCGAGGATCGGACATGGGAAGCCTGTGACCCTTTGTTTGAGGGGGGATTGTTGGGATTGCAAGGATATTAGGTTGGGTGGACCGAGGGGCAAGAAGACTTGGTGGGTCGAGGATCGGACATAGGAAGTTTGTGGTCCTTTGTTTGAGGGGGGATTGTTGGGGTTGCAAGGTTATAAACATAGTCCCATATTGAAAACACATGGGAAAGATCATGGGTTTATAAGAGAAAAAATATCTCCATTGGCATGAGAAATTTTGGGGAGAGCCCAAGAGCAAAACCACAAGGGCTTAGACCCAAAGTGAACAATATCATACCATTGTGGAGATATCTAAATTCTTTTCGATCGTACATGAATTAGTACTTGGAAGAGCCTCTCACTATAGGTATGATTTGATTTCCAACAAATAAATACAAATTCAGATTATCCAGCACTCCCTATCTAAAAAGGTCACTCAGTCATTGTAGAGGGTGCAAGAGAGAGTTGATGTGATCCATCAACCATAAAGATGCATCTAAAAAATAAGTCACTATTTGACATTGGAATGTAGATGTCACATAAGATCAAGGCATAATTAAAATTTTATTCTTAATTGTCCCCGGGTGTTGTGTCTAAAAGAATTCACATATCTAGACAATGATATTACTCGTCTTAGACTTAAGCCTGTTGGGATCGTTCGTACTCGGCTAGAGAGGGGGGTGTGAATAGCCGCCCCAAATTCTCGCATTCTTCCTACAGTTAGGGTTAGTCGCAGCGGAAATACAAGGAAGAAACTAAGGAGAAGAAAAACAAACCGATGTAACGAGGTTCGGAGATGAACTCCTACTCCTCGGCGTGTCCGTAAGGTGGACGAAGCCTACCAATCCGTCGGTGGATGAGTCCCCGGAAAACCGGCTAAATATGAGCTCCTTATGGGTGGAGAAACCTCGCCACAACTACTTCTTGCAACAGCAATATAAGGAGTACAAATACAAGAGAAGCAAGAAGTAAACACACAGCAAATGTAAACAACCCTTGCCTTCTTGTCGACTGTTGAAGAAGCAACAGCTTCAGCTCAGTCGGAGTCCCAGCCGAAAGAAGAAGCTCACGCGAAGCTTGCGAAGAAGAGCTCAATCAAAGCTCAAGCACCAGAACAGCAGCTCTGTAGCAGAAGAGAAGAGAAAGAACCTCTCGCACAGAAGATGCCCTCGTCTCCTTTATACCTGCGAAGAAGAAACAGCGAAGAAACTAGCCGTTGCGTTGCAACGGCTAGAACCTGGAGGCCCTAGGCTGATCGGTCCCCGAACCGATCGGTCGATCACCGAACCTCTGTGCGTGCTACGTCGATGCGTGGACCGATACCGGATCGGTCCACGACCGATCGGAAGCTCTGATCGGTCCACGGCCGATCGGGCATCTTTCTCATCGATCACCTTCGATCGGTGCACCGATCGACACCGATCGATAACACCGATCGTCACCGGACCGATCAGATAACTAATGACTTGGTTTTGCCCAAACCAAGTCCCAAGCCTTCCAAACCAACATTGGTCAACCTCGACCTGTTGGTACTTCATTCCTAGCATATGGTCACTCCCTTGACTGCTAGAATTCCCAAGTGTCCGGTCAATCCCTTTGACCTACTTGGACTTTCCTCAACACCGGATGTCCGATCATCCCCGATCCATCTGGATTTTCCTGCCCAGCTTCACTCACCGGACTTTCACCGGCTTCACTCACCGGGATTTCACACCGCCTAACATCCCGTTAGGACTTTCCCCGGCTTCACTCACGGGACTTTTCAACCGCCTAACATCCCGTTAGGACTCTCCATTGCGGCTTCACTCACCAGGACTTTCCACACTGCCTAACATCCCAGTTAGGACTTTCCCACTGCCTGGCTTCACTCACCAGGACTTTCCACCTGCCTAACATCCCAGTTAGGACTTTCCCTCGTGTCAAGCTTCCTGCTTGGACTTCTCCGTGCCAAGTCTCCATACTTGGACTTTTCCAGTGCCAAGTCTCCATACTTGGACTTTTCCCGTGCCAAGTCTCCACACTTGGACTTTTCGTGTGCCAAGCTCTCTGCTTGGACTTTTCCAGTGCCAAGTTCCCTGCTTGGACTTTTTCCGTTGCCAAGTCTCCATACTTGGACTCTTTCCCGAATCAGGTCAACCTAGACCTACGGTTGCACCAATAATCTCCCAAACATCTATTCTTGTCCCATATCAAGAATACAACTCTTCCACGAGTGTCAAACATCAAAATACAACTCAACTAGGTCAACCTTGACCTAAGGTTGCACCAACAATCTTCCTAAGTCAAACATCAAAATACAACTTGAGTCAGGTCAACTCGAGTCAGGTCAACCAGGTCAACCTTGACCTAAGGTTGCACCAACAATCTCCCCCTTTTTGATGTTTGACAAAATCCAAAATCAAGTTAGGTTAACCCGATAACCTAACTTAGGTTTTCCAATGTTCTTCCTTGAACATTCTTCCAAAACCTACACTCTCCCCCTTGGGACATCTCTCCCCCTTTTTGACACACATCAAAAAGAGGGAATCAAGGTCAAGAGTTTCTTCCTAATGAAAGTCCCATACCTTTCATTGAAACCCTTAATTTCCCCTTTGATACTAAACTCAACAATAAACTTAGTGACAATCCTATGTCACTAATCCTCAAAAGTCTTAAGGAGTAAAAACTCCCCCTAAGAGTCAACTCCCCTTGACAATTAGGTAAAAGCTCCCCCTAAAGATCAACTCCCCCTTGACCATTGCACCAACAATATCTTGGAGAGTTTCAAACCTTTAGAAACCCGAAACTCAACTCCCAAAAACTGAAATTTCAGACACCTGCTGAAAATCAGAAACTGGCACGCACTGATCGGTCCTAAGACCGATCAAAAACCCCCTGGATCGGTCCCCAGACCGATCCATGCTTCATTGAGCGCACTGGATCGTCACTGATCGGTCACCAGACCGATCAGGCCTTCACCAGATCGCACCAAGCTCTCTGGATCTTACTGGATCGGTCTGTAGACCGATCAGGACTTCCCTGGATCGGTCCCCAGACCGATCCAGAATCTGACAGGAGATTTCTGAAATTTCCTTCCCGAAATTCAGAAACTCCTAGAAAATTCCAGAAAATTCGAAAAATTGTGAAATTTTGAGGATACATTCCTCATAACATATACTATCATGGAAAAATAGTTTTCTATGAAAATAACTTCCATTTTCAAATCTTGATACAAAGTTCAAAAGTCTTTGAAATAGTTCAAAGTTAACTCATCTTTGTATCACAATGTTCAATGATGAATGCAATCACTAAGATGGCTTTATCAAGGTTTTCCAAATCAATTTCAAAATGATTTTAAACCTTTTAATTTAGGACCATAATCTTAGGGCTAAATGTACATGACTTGTACACAAGCTTTCCCTATGATCCCCAATATCGAATTAGGCTCATCTAGGTACAAGAACTATGCACCTTGATCCTAATTCATGATCCTAATATCTCACACACATCTAAAGTGTATCAAACACATCCATGGCAATTTTGATGTGAGATATGGGTTTAGGTATCTTAGACTAAGGTCTCATGCATTTTCTAAACACAAATTTGATCTCAATATCAAAATATGTTTTTCATCCTTAAATCAATTCAATTGATTATTAATGCAAGAGATGATGACATGGCATAAAATGGTATCATAAATGAAAACATGTGTCAATGTCATGATGTCATGGCATAAAGTTTGAAACTTAAATAAACATGACATAAAAACTAGCCTAAGCATTATCATGACATTTCAAATGATAATAAAACTAAACATGATGTCATGACATGTGAGGGCAAACAATCATGGCAAGATTTAGCATAAATAAATATACCTAGATTACCTATCTAAGTATCCTTAACCACTTGGCTAACTTCAAATTTAATCCTAGATTGCCCCAAAATGCCAAAATCCTAATTTTGACACTTCTTGAACTCTAGATTAATTTATGCCACTTAAAGATCAAATTTATCCTCAAAACTTGGCATGTTTCGTTTTTCCTCGAGAGTTCTCTAGATTTTCCCAAATTGTGCCAATTGAGATTAAAAATGAAATTTCCAATCTTTAGGCACATTTAACTCTTCAAAGGAGTAAATGATAATTCCATTTCATTTTCAAAAGTTCTCAAAACCTTGTAAATGCTCCTTGAGTGTCAATTTCCTCAAAGTTGGGTTAACTACCCTTCTAATCGGAGTTGACACTCTCTAACCCATTTATGGGGTAGAGAAGATGCTCCTAGGAACCCAATACCTATTAGAGCTCATTGGGTTCACTAAATATTCACTAGGGATAACTTCCCTAGCAACCCTCCTAATGACCCTCTTAGGCTTTAAAGCCTTGGTCATTTGGGACTCATCAAGATCAACTCTAGGGGTGACTCCCCTTGTGACCTTGGTAGTGGTCTTCCTAGCCCTAGGTTTTGTTCCATAATCGAATGGAACATTATGGTAAGTGGGCTTGACCACTTGGGACTTAGGTTTGTGACCCAAACCTTTCTTGTCCTTGGACTTAGGTTTTCGACCCTTAAACCCTAAATTTGACCTCTCCAAATTTTTAAGGGTCTTCTCTAAGATGTCAAGTCTTGACCTCAAGACTTGATTCTCCTTCTCTAATACCTCAAGTTTTAATTGGTCATTTTTCCTTGAGATATTCCTAGGCATATGTCTAGTTCTTTTGGGGTTCCTACCTAAGTTCTCCTTAACCTTAGATGAGTTAATCCTAGGGTTGGCATTCCTAGTGTTATCCTTATCTAGGCTAACATGCTTGGCACCTAAACACATGTATTGATTTCTATGATTATCATGCTTATCATTCTTGACAATTGCAATAAGACTACTAGCATGTATCTTATTAGAAGTGCAAGAATGAACCTTAGCGGATACCTTAGGGTTTGCCTTTGCTCCCCCTTTACACGTGCTTGGTCTTTTGTCCTTGTGAGATTGCCTCCCCCTTGGACATTGACTCCTATAGTGTCCTCGTTGCTTGCATTGGAAGCACACCACGTGCTCCTTGCCCTTGCGTTTTGGGACTCCGACTTCCTTGATCTTTGGCGCCGGTGGAGTCTTCTTAGTCTTCTTTGGACATTTACTCTTGTAATGTCCAAATTCCCTACACTCAAAACACATTATATGCAATTTACTTGAAATCACAGTGTTTGAGTTACCTAGGGTTGTGGTTGTAGATGAGCTTTCTTCTTCATCCCTTCCGGAGGTAGATGCCTCTTCTTGCTCCGATCTTGAACAAGAGCTCTCCTCCTCTTCTTCCTTGGATGTTGAGTAGCCCTCAACTCCCAATTCGCTTCCTCCATGATGTGAGCTACTTGGCTCACTAGGCTCCTCTTCATGGAATTTTGCCAAATTGTTCCACAATTCCTTGGCGTTGTTGTACCTATCTATCTTGCACAAAACATTATTAGGTAAAGCAAATTCAATAATTTTTGTTACCTCGTCATTGATTTCGGATTGTCGGATTTGCTCTTTCGTCCACTCCTTCTTGATAGGTTTTCATTCCTCATCCATCGGAGGGGAAAACCCTTCTTGTACACAAAACCAATTTAACATATTAGTCCTAAGAAAATACATCATCCTTACCTTCCAATATGTGAAGTTGTCGTGAGACTCGTAGAAGGGTTGAATCGTGACATCTTCTCCATAGAGATCCATCTCTAGCCGTGCTCCCCGGGTGTTGATCCGTGAAGAGCGGCCTTGCTCTGGATCGTTCGTACTCGGCTAGAGAGGGGGGTGTGAATAGCCGCCCCAAATTCTCGCGTTCTTCCTACAGTTAGGGTTAGTCGCAGCGGAAATACAAGGAAGAAACTAAGGAGAAGAAAAACAAACCGATGTAACGAGGTTCGGAGATGAACTCCTACTCCTCGGCGTGTCCGTAAGGTGGACGAAGCCTACCAATCCGTCGGTGGATGAGTCCCCGGAGAACCGGCTAAATATGAGCTCCTTATGGGTGGAGAAACCTCGCCACAACTACTTCTTGCAACAGCAAGATAAGGAGTACAAATACAAGAGAAGCAAGAAGTAAACACACAGCAAATGTAAACAACCCTTGCCTTCTTGTCGACTGTTGAAGAAGCAACAGCTTCTCAGACGCCAACCACAGCAGCAGCTCAGTCGGAGTCCCAGCCGAAAGAAGAAGCTCACGCGAAGCTTGCGAAGAAGAGCTCAATCAAAGCTCAAGCACCAGAACAACAGCTCTGTAGCAGAAGAGAAGAGAAAGAACCTCTCGCACAGAAGATGCCCTCGTCTCCTTTATACCTGCGAAGAAGAAACAGCGAAGAAACTAGCCGTTGCGTTGCAACGGCTAGAAGCCTGATCGGTCTGTGGACCGATCAGGCCCTGCGCTGATCGGTCCCCAGACTGATCAGTCACCTCTGTGCGTACTCTGATCGGTCCGTGGACCGATCAGGACTCATCCTGATCGGTCCGGGAAGAGTCTGATCGGTCCGTGGACCGATCAGCCTTTGCGTGGATCGGTCCACAGACCGATCCCCCTACGGATCTGTGGCATCGTTGCTTATTCTTGATCGGTCACCGGACCGATCAGATAACTAGTGACTTGGTTTTTGCCTAAACCAAGTCTCAAGCCTTCCAAACCAACATTCGGTCAACCTCGACTGTTGGTACTTCATTCTAGCATCGGTCACTCCCTTGACTGCTAGAATTCCCAAGTGTCGGTCAATCCCTTTGACCTACTTGGACTTTCCTCAACACCGGATGTCCGATCATCCCGATCCATCTGGATTTTCCCTTCACTCACTCGGACTTTCACCGGCTTCACTCACCAGGATCCCTTGCCTAACATCCCGTTAGGACTTTCTCACCGCCTGGCTTCACTCACCGGGACTTTTCAACCGCCTAACATCCCAGTTAGGACTCTCCCACTGCCTCACTCACCGGGACTTTCCACACCTGCCTAACATCCCGTTAGGACTTTCCCAGTCCTTCACTCACCAGGACTTTCCACCTGCCTAACATCCCAGTTAGGACTTTCCCTCGTGTCAAGCTCCCTGCTTGGACTTCTCCGTGCCAAGTCTCCATACTTGGACTTTTCCAGTGCCAAGTCTCCATACTTGGACTTTTCCCGTGCCAAGTCTCCACACTTGGACTTTTCGCGTGCCAAGCTCTCTGCTTGGACTTTTCCAGTGCCAAGTTCCCTGCTTGGACTTTTTCCGTTGCCAAGTCTCCATACTTGGATTCTTTCCCGAATCAGGTCAACCTAGACCTACGGTTGCACCAATAATCTCCCAAACATCTATTCTTGTCCCATATCAAGAATACAACTCTTCCACGAGTGTCAAACATCAAAATACAACTCAACTAGGTCAACCTTGACCTAAGGTTGCACCAACAATCTTCCTAAGTCAAACATCAAAATACAACTTGAGTCAGGTCAACTCGAGTCAGGTCAACCAGGTCAACCTTGACCTAAGGTTGCACCAACAAAGCCTTCATGATTTTATTTTTTTGTTCTACCCAAAAGAATTCGTATAAATGGAGATATCTTCATTCTTTTTAAATATATAGTTATTTTCATGTCTTCTCAACGTAAGACTTTGATTGTATTCATAACAATTCTCCCCTCAAACGAAAGATCATTATTACTTTCATGGTCGAGACTTCCTCGTAAGCATATGATCAATCTTGATATGATTCAGGTGTCTTTGTAAGCATCTGGTCACTCTTGAGCTGCTTGGGGGCTCGTCGTAAGTATTCGGTCACTCTTGACTACTTCGAACCTCCCCGTAAGTATTTGATGACTCTTGACTTGCTCTGGGCCTCCCCTCAATTTTGTTCAAGGCCACCCATATGACATCTGATCTAGATCATGACTCTGATACAATTTGTTGTGTCTAAAAAAATTCACATATCTCTACAATGATATAATATTGTCTACTTTATGCCTAAATTCTCATGATTTTATTTTTGTACTCTATCTAAAAAAATCTCATACCAATAAAGATATTTTCATTATTTTTAAAATCATCATCTTTTCCATATCTTTCTAACGTGAAACTTTGATTGTATTCCCAATATCGGGGTATGATTTAATGGTGAAAAGTAGGACGAGCTCGCATGCAACGATGGTTCGAAACTCATGTAAGGCACCTCATACGTTCATGGTGTTCGAACCACTCATGATATTAGATCGTCCATCAGGATACATCCGCTCTTCCCAAATTTATTTAGTGGCTGATAGGAAACTTTCATTGAACTGAATTAGTCATCTCTAGAATTAGTCGGTTCTAAAAGTTGGGATTACATAGTGGCTAATAGGAAACTTTTGTGGGATCGAATCAGTCACCTCTAGAATTAATTGATTCCAATAGTTAGATACCTAGATTAATACAAATAAAATAAAATGTTGTGCTTCGATATGAGTTAATATATGGCTTTTTATAGTAAAATATGATTACGCTCACCTCAGGCTTCCCTTATAATCTGTCCCCGGATTATGTGAAGGGAGGTAAATCATAAGGTCATCTTATAACAGACCTCCAAGTGGCTAGAGGATGAGAGAAATTTTTTCCTGAAAATACAAGTTTTATAAAGCCATAGCAGAGTACACTGATTTTACTATAGGACTTATTTCTGATTTGCCAATAGAGTAAGAATCTCGAGAACACGGGCACTCAGACCATGTTGGAATACTTAGGAGACAATCAAATCAAGGAGCTCTAAAAATAATTGAGTCAGGATACTCGACTATTCACTACAACAAAAATGTTAAACGACAACATCACAAAGACAACGGTTTTAGAAGAAACTGTTATAAATTTGGTAAAAGACAACGGTTTTAGATAAAATCGTTGTCTTTGAGCTCCCATAAAATACAAAAGACAACGGTTTTGTGAAAACCGTTGTCGTTGAGCAATATTTTTTTAAATCAACAATGCATTTTACAACGGTTATCTAAAACCGTTGTCTTTAAGCACTTTTTTAGGCGATACGACAACAGTTTTGTAAACCGTTGTCTTTTACTTTATTCTTTCGGTGTTTTTCCCTCTCTGTGAAAAATTTTTGGCGCCGTGTTTTCCGCCTTAGCCTTCCTGAACCCTTCTTATCCGTTTTTATTTCCCTCTCTCCATACGATCTCTTCACGCTCCTGCTGCCGAAAACCTAAGCATCTTCATTCAACCCCTCTCCGGCGAACCCCTCTCCACAAATTTTTAAGTGGAGAGGAGGTGGAGGAAGGTGATGAGTTTGTTCACCGGAACATGTGCCAATGACGAGAACTCGCCGAACCTTATTTGCTAGCTTGACTGCGTCTAGGGCATGGTCGATGCTCTCTCTTTTGTCCGGTGGAAATGTCATCAGGTGATGTGCGTAGATTATATACTCTTTTATGCATGTTTTTACGCATATTTACATACTTTGAGCATGCTTGATCTATGCATTTTTATACTTCCAGCTTTCCTTTTAGCGTATTTACTCTTTTGGTTCGGAGATCTGCTTTTTGTGCATTTTCTGTACACAGGAGTCGAAATTGGTGAAGATTATGCGTCCTCGGGCAAGCTTGGAAGGAATTGAAGGGAGAGAGCATCAGGCCGTGTACCACACATGGTAGTGTTAACAGGAAGGGAAGAGGACATGGCGTGTGAATCTCACACGCCGTGTCTTGATTTGAAGAAATTAGAGCGATGCCTTACATGGTCATGTAGATCTACACGTGTGAGGTTTCCAAAGGCCAGCGGTGGTGGCGTGTGCACCACTGCAGTGTAGCATTTCGAGCAGAAGGGTCTGGCGTGTGGATCTACGGCCGTGCTTGATTGCTTTAAAGAGAAGAGAGCTAGGCCGTGTGAGTCACACGGCTGGGGAAGAGGACATGGCCGTGGGAATCTCACACGGCCGTGTCATGGGGCCGTGTGGGGCCCGATTTCCTCCTCTATTTAAACCCTCCTTCATGAATTGAAAGGGATCTCTTCCCCTTTGGGAGAAGGCAAGATTTGGTGGTTTCCTCCCATTCTTGGGAGGATTTCTGGGAGAGGGAGTTCTTGACGATTTCGACTCGGGAGCGAGGATTGGATCCGAAGACGAGGCTTCTTCGTAGATAAGTTTTCTCTTTCCCCCTTTTCTTGGTTTCTTGGATTGGGGATTTAAGAAATGCTTGTAATCTTTATTTCTTCGGGTATTCTTCCTCGATTCATGGAGTAAATCTTGTATTCTAGGATTAAGGGAGTATTTGTATGATGGATTGATGTAATCTCTTATGAATTTGCCATTTTCTTGTTTCAATGACATTGTCTTGCTTGTATCAATTAGATCTTGAATGATTAATGGTGATTTGTGCTTAATTCTCATTCTTGATTGATTGTTTGGATTTCTTGTGGACTTTGTAAAGATAAACTCTCACTCGATCATCCGAGGGATCCACGTGATAGGTGCAAGCCCGTGTAAGGACGTTTGAGAGATAATCTTGAAGAGGAAATAGGAATATTCAAGAGAGTAGGATGGATCTTGTGATTAGTTTCTTGTATCTTGATAGATTAATAAGTTATGGGCTTCTATGTTGATATCCGAGGAAGGCATAGTAATAGGTGCGCTTCTGTGTAAGGACAACATAGGTTCACGTCTAATTGATCATATTTAGATACATTTCTCAGTCCTTAGCCGGTTATCTATTGCAAGAGAGAACCGGCAACTTTCTACAAGTATTTGGCAATTGAGGGATAAGAATTGGTGAACCATTTACATTCAAGAAATCTTACAAAGAAACCGAAACTCCTAGAATCTCCCTTTATCATAACCCAAAACACTAAACTCTTGTTTGTTGATATTTAATATTAGATTTGTTTATCTTCACTTTGCATTTGAAACAATTAGATAGTTGTTTAGCTAATTCGCATTGAGACATTTCTAGTGCTTATTCCAGTCCCTGTGGATACGATAATCTTTTATATTACTTGCGACATTTCCGTACACTTGTGGAGCGTAACAAGTTTTTGGCGCCGTTGCTGGGGACTGCGCTATAACATTAGGAATTATCAATTGAGTTAGACTAAACATAACATTTGTTTTCCTTTCATATTGCATAGTTGTAACTAATCATTAGATTTCTGTTTTTACTTTCTTGTATAACTTTTACTTCTTGTTAATTCTTTTTGTACAAATTCAATTCTGCATTTTTGATTCTTTTACTTTTTTCTTTTTCTGTTGAATTGTCATTTGCTATCTTGTTCTTGTGTATGCGAAGATCTAACTTTGCAGGGGAATTCTTTCCTTTTGACCCTGAGATTGACAGAACTTTCCATAAAAGAAGAATTCTGCAAAGGCAAATAGAAGAACAAGAATATCTAAACATGGTGTGCAAGTCACTAGGAGATTATGGAGCTTCGAAGTCTGTAAAATAAATGGGAGCAATTGTTTACCCTAACATACAAGCAAGAAATTTTATACTCAAACCATCTTTTGTTTCCATGGTTCAGAAAACTCAGTTTGGAGGATTGGAGATTGAGAACCCTTATTCTCATTTGATGGAGTTTTATAGATATTGTTATACTTTGAAATATGAAGAAGTTTCATCTGATATTGTTCAGCTGCTTGCTTTTCCTTTTAGCCTGAAGGATGCTGCAAAAAGATGGTATAATTCTCTAAAGTCTCAAAGTATCAAAACATGGGATGAGTTAGAGCAAAAATTCCTTGACCAATATTTCCCTCCAAGGAAAACTACTTATTTGAGAAGTCAAATTTTAAATTTTAAGCAATTGGATGGAGAAAAATTATACCAAACCTGGGAAAGATATTCTTCTCTTCTGCAGTTATGTCCACATCATGGAATTGAGAAATGGTTAATTATGCATTTGTTCTATGTTGGTCTTTCTTTCTCAAATAAGAATCAACTGGATTTAGCATCTGGAGGATCATTTTTGAAAAAAAGTCTAGAAGAAACTTTTGAGATAGTTGGCAGAATTACGCAAAATTCCAATGATTAGGCAGAGCAAGATAGCTCATTCTTAACAATGGATATCATTAGAGGAAAGGATGATGTTGAAAAAGGGCTTATCTTGAATCAAAACTATTTCCAAACATTATTTCCTTGGTGCTGTGAATCATTATCAAAAATGTTTGGTGAAAAAGCATTTTCAACAGAAAAGGGGGTATGTCTTGGTGATCATAAGGAGGATGATCTGTCTTTAGATAATGAAGAGTTTTCAGAAGAAAGCTTGGCTAAGGAGGAGACTATGTTGATAGAACAAGAGCCAGTTTTACCAGAAATAGTACCACCTCAACTTGAACTTATACCATTACCACCAAATCTTAAGTATGAATTTCTTGGGCCGAATTCTACTTATCCAGTTATAATTAATGCTCAGTTAAATGAGTTTGAAACAAAGAGACTGTTGGATGAGTTAAGGTTGCATAGAAAGGCCATTGGATATACAATTGATGATATAAAAGGGATTAGTCCATCTCTCTGTATGCATAGAATTTTACTTGAAGAGGGGTACAAGAACTCAATTGAGCATCAAAGGAGATTAAATCCAAATTTAAAAGAGGTAGTAAAGAAGGAAGTGATTAAACTTCTTGATGCAGGGATTATTTACCCAATTTCGGATAGTGAATGGGTGAGTCCAGTCCACGTGGTTCCAAAGAAAGGAGGAATGACTGTTATCAAGAATGAAGAAGATAAGCTAATTTCAACACGAACAGTGACGGGGTGGCGAATGTGCATTGATTATCGGAAGTTGAATAAAGAAACAAGGAAGGATCATTTCCCTTTACCATTTATTGATGAAATGCTTGAAAGATTAGCTAAACATTCCTACTTTTGTTACTTGGACGGATATTCTGGATTTTTTCAAATTCCAATTCATCCTCAAGACCAGGAGAAGACTACTTTTACTTGTCCTTATGGTACCTTTGCTTATCGTCGGATGCCATTTGGGCTTTGTAATGCTCCAGCCACTTTTCAGAGATGCATGATGGCAATTTTTTCAGATTTAATAGAAAAAATATGGAGGTTTTCATGGATGACTTCTCAGTTTATGGAAATGACTTTGATTCTTGTTTGTCAAATCTTTCTACTGTTCTAAAAAGGTGTGAAGATACAAACCTAGTGTTGAACTGGGGAAAATGTCATTTTATGGTTAAGGAAGGAATAGTTTTGGGGCATAAAATTTCAGAGCGTGGTATTGAGGTAGATCAAGCAAAAGTGGAAGTAATAGACAAATTACCCCCACCCATCAATGTAAAAGGAGTTAGGAGTTTTTTAGGACATACTGATTTCTATAGACGTTTTATTAAAGACTTTTCAAAGATTTTCAAGCCATTAACTAATCTGTTGATTAAAGATGTTGAGTTTTGTTTTGATAGCGAATGTATTGAAGCCTTCAATAAAATCAAGAGTGCTCTTACAACAGCTCCAGTCATTCAAGCACCTGATTGGGATCTTCCTTTTGAAATAATGTGTGATGCTAGTGATTTTGCTGTAGGAGCAGTGTTGGGACAACGAAGAAATAAGATTCTACATGCGATCCATTATGCAAGTAAAACACTTGATGCAGCCCAAGTAAACTATTCTACTACAGAAAAAGAATTATTGGCAGTGGTATTTGCTATTGATAAATTTAGATCCTATCTAGTAGAATCAAGAGTAATAGTATATACTGATCATGCAGCTATTCGGTATCTACTTGGAAAGAAAGACGCTAAACCTAGGTTAATCAGGTGGATTTTACTTTTGCAAGAGTTCAACCTTGAGATTAGGGATAAGAAAGGAGCTGAAAATGTAGTAGCGGATCATTTGTCTAGAATATCTCAAAAGTCGGAAAATGAGGTGGATTTTGATTTACCTATTGATGACATATTCCCGGATGAACACTTATTAGCTTTATCAAGTGTGAAAACTCCTTGATACGCAGATTTTGTGAATTTCCTTGCTAGTGGAGTGTTACCTCCGGATTTTTCTCATCAACAAAGGAAAAAGTTTGTTTCAGAAGTTAAGAATTATGTTTGGGATGAACCTCTCCTGTATAAGAAGTGCAATGATGTGATTTATCGAAGATGTATACCTGAAGAAGAAGTTAGAGATATCTTGTTTCATTGCCATTCTTCGTCCTATGGAGGACATTTGGGTAGTTCAAAAACGATTACGAAAATTCTTCAAGCAGGATTTTATTGGCCAACCTTATTCAGGGATGCTAAGTTGTTTGTTCAGTCTTGTGATCAATGTCAGAGAACTGGGAATATAACTAAAAGAAATGAAACGATGTTAAATTACATTCTTGAGGTTGAGTTATTTGATGTTTGGGGAATTGATTTCATGGGACCTTTCCCTCTTTCATATGGGAATAGGTATATTCTTATGGCGGTAGATTATGTGTACAAATGGGTAGAAGCTGTGGCATCTCCTACGTGCAATGCGAAAACAGCTATCAAATTATTTAGGAGTATTATCTTTCCAAGATTTGGGGTGCCAAAGGCAGTCATTAGTGATGGAGGATCACATTTTATAGAGAAACAGTTTGAAAACTTACTTAGAAGATATGGAGTGAAGCATAAAGTAGCAACACCTTATCATCCTCAAACTAATGGGCAAGCTGAGATATCTAACCGGGAAATTAAGTCCATATTGGAAAAGACTGTATCCACTTCAAGAAAGGATTGGGCATTGAAATTAGATGATGCTTTATGGGCATATCGAACTGCTTATAAAACTCCTATTGGGATGACCCCATTTCGATTAGTTTATGGTAAGCCTTTGTTAGAGTGTATACTAAAAGCCTAGCTTTTGGTATAAACATTTATCTAGAAATAAGAATCACATTGGTCAAATGTCTACATTTGTGATAAATGTAGTTGTTCAATTAATTTATATTGTAGATAACATGGTGTGTGGTGTCACACATAGAGGATCATGTTATCAGTACCTTATAAATTATAAACAGTAGCTCACGACCAAAATGGAAAGGAACAAACCATTAGAAGGTCGTAGTGTAATTAGGTATCAGTTTATCTTGACTGTATAATTACACTAGTACACTTAGAGTGTATTGAGTAGGACCATTTGAGGTCGTTTCTTTTATACTGATTTTATAAAGAAACAAAGACCTCGGTTATTATGGAAGTGTGTGCTCTTAATCCTAATATAATAACAAGCACATATATTTGATATTTATTTCTTTAATTTATCAAAGGGTGAGATTTAGTTCGATGAATCAATAAGCCCGATAAGTTGGGAAATGGTATCACTTATAGTGTGTGTTGTTGATTATAGAAGGAAACTGTGTCCTAGAGATACTAGGTTGATAATGTCCTCAAGAGGAGCTCATAAGGATTGTCATGTTAAACCTGCGGGTGGACCTAGTCCGACATGATGATAAGGTTGAGTGGTACTACTCTTGGACTAAGATATTAATTAAATGAGTTGTCGGTAACTCACTTAATTAGTGGACATTCGATATCTTAAACACGTGGAGACTAACACACTCATGATAAGAAGGAGCCCAAATGTAATTTGGGATTGGTGCGTAGTTCAATAATAGTTCTCTAGTGGAATGAATTATTATTGATAAAATTAAGTTGTGTGTTCGGGCGAGCACGAGATGCTTAATTTTATCGGAGACCAAAACCAATTCCTCCTCTCGGTCCCTATCGTAGCCTCTTGTATATAGAGATTTATACCCACCACATACCCACCTTCTTACCCAACCAATAGGGGCCGGCCAAGCTAAGCTTGAAGCTCAAGCTTAGGGCCGGCCAAGCCTAAAGGTTGGCCTTAAGGTGGCCGGCCAATAGCTTGGAGTGGCCGACCACATCATATTAAAAAGGATTTTTATTAAAATTATTTCTTATGTGGATATCATAGTTTTAAAAGAGAGTTTAAAATTAAATCTTTCCATTTAAAAGCTTTCTAAAAGATTAAGAAAAGATTTGAAATCTTTCCTTATTTGTAGATTGAAAGGAGATTTTATTTTTAAGAAAAACTTTCCTTTTTAACCATGATAATAATTTAAAAGAGAAGTTTAAAAATTAAATATTCTCTTTTATTAGTTTCTACAAAAGATTAAGAAAAGATTTGATATCTTTCCTTATTTGTAGATTAAAAAGAGATTTTAATTTTTAAAAGATAACTTTCCTTTTGGAAATTATCCACATGTTTAAAAGAAGAATTTTAATTTATAAAATTTCCTTTTTATTAACCATCATGAAGGGAAAATTATTGGAGAAATTTTTTATAAATTTCTGGAGACAAATTAGGAAGTTTTAATTAATTAAAACTCTCCTTGTTTATAGCTTGATGGTGGCCGGCCATGTAAATTGAGAATAGGAAAATTATTTTTAATTAAATAAATTTTTCTTTTTCATGGCAAAAGAATTAAGGAAGTTTTTAATTAAATTTCCTTATTTGCCAAGACCAAGGATTATAAAAGAGGGGGTAGAGGTGCCTTCATGGGTGATCAACTCTATTATTCTTCTCCTCTCTTTTCCTCCTTGGTGGCCGGCCCTAGCTTCTTCCTCTTCTCTTCTTCTTATGGCCGGCGGTAACCTCTCTTGGAGCTCTTGATGGTGGCCGGTTCTAGCTAGGAGAAGAAGGAGAGAAAGGTGGTTTTATTTCTTGCATCCCTTGGAGCTTGGTGGTGGTGGCCGGACCTCTACTTCTCTTGGAGAATTGTGGTGGCCGAAACTTGTAAGGAAGAAGAAGGTGCTTGGTGGTTCTCATCTCGGAAGATCGTTGCCCACACAACGTCCGAGGTTAGAAGAAGAATACGGTAGAAGATCAAGAGGTCTTTTAGAAGGTATAACTAGTAATTTTTCCTTTCCACATCATGCTAGTTATTTATGGAAATAATACTAAATACAAGAGGCATACGATTCTAGAGTTTCGAATTCGTTTTCGATATAGTGTTCTTTTGTTTTTCTTTTCCTTGTGATTTGATTGTTCTTTTCGGTTAACCTAAAGTTATTTTAGGAAATTAAATATTAGCTTTCTATAAAAGGTTTTGTCTAGTCGGTGGTGGTTGCTCCCATATCCAAGAAGGTCATGTGCCTCGCCACGTCAGTACTGGGAACCGATTATGGAAATTAATATTTAATGGAATTAATAACTTAATGTGACTTGGGTCGAACGTGTTAAGTTCCGCAGGAGATCCAAGTCAAAACCTAAAAGAACAAATAGATTAAGTTTTGGATCAAACGTGTTAAGTTCCGCAGGCGATCCAAAATTTAATTTAAAAGAACACATGGTAGCTAGGAAAAGGTTCAGACCTTTGTACAAAATTTTTGTACAGTGGAACCTCTAGGCTTTCTGAGTAGCATCCAACAGCCTTGCCATCTTCCAGTTGAACTAGAACATAAGGCTTATTGGGCAATTGCAAATTTGAATATGGATTTAAAGGAAGCAGGGGAGAAAAGGAAGCTTCAGTTGAACGAACTTGATGAATTAAGGATGGATGCATATGAGCATGTTAAATCTTACAAAGAAAGGACGAAGAAATGGCACGATCAGCACATTCTTCGTAAAGACTTTAATGTAGGAGATTTGGTTTTGTTGTTCAATTCAAAATTAAAACTTTTTCCTGGGAAGCTTAAGTCAAGGTGGACGGGTCCATATGAGGTAAAGAAGGTTTATCCTTTTGGAGCTGTAGATATTTGGAACAAAGATTTTGGGATAATTAAGGTAAATGGTCAACATTTGAAAAAATATATTCATGGTACGAAAATAGAAGAGGTACAAAGGTTGTATTTTTCTGAACCTCGCCCTCCAGATTGAATTCTTTTAGCTAGTATAAATTCATTTTGTTGGTTTTTACTTGTTTTTAATTTTGTTTTCAGGTTAAGCCATGACATTCAAGGAAAGTGTTTGGGCCGTGTTATCTAGACACGGCCGTGTAAGATATCCCGAGGAGAAAAAGGTCTAGGCCGTGTCCCATACACGACCGTGAGAAGAAACCCGTGAAAGAAGAGGTTTAGGCCGTGTCCCAGACACGGCCCGTGTCAAGAGAAGGGGGCCGTGGCCGTGCGATGAGAAATGAATATGGCCGTGTGATATTACACGGCCTGATCCACATCTTTTTAGGGAATTAGGGCACGGGGTGTGGGCGGCACACGGCCGTGTACCGCCGCTCGTTCCTCTTTCCTATTTTCCCATTTCTAAAGGTTTAAACTACTTCTTCTAATTTTTCTTTCTCATTCTTCTTAAGGAGATTTGATTTTCTTCCATGGAAAACGTGATTGAGGAGATTTCGGCCACAAGAAAAGGGAAGGAGAAGGTGGTTGCAAGAAAGGAGAGGAATGTTTGCTTTAAAGGTATTTCTAATGACTTTGGTATTGTTTTCTCTAGTGATGAGCAACGGTATAGATATTCTTCTTTATGTAAACGATCTCTTTTAGGCACTAGGTTTCTTGATGTTGAAACTTTAGAAACTTTGGGGTTTAAGGATGATTTAGTTTGGTTATTTGAAAGGATAGGATGGAGTGGTTTAGTGAACATAAAATATCCTACTTATCCTAGAATTGTTTTTGAATTTTTAAGCTCAATAGAGGTTGATAATGTTTAAGGTGGGGGGAAGTTTAAATTTCGTTTGTTTAATGAAAGTTATGAATGGACGTTGGGAGATTTTAATACTTGTTATGAATTGCCAAAGAATGATGTGTGTGTGATTTTGCCCCAATTTGAGAATTCACATTTTTTGCGACAAATTTCTGAACAACCGCTATTTGATCCTCATAATTCTAGAGTTTTCCAAATTATCAATCCTATTTTTAAATATGCTTACTTATTTATGAAAAACACTATATTTGGAAGGGAGGACAAAGAGGGATCAGTAAGACTTATAGATTTGTATTGTTTGTGGGCAATGGTCGAAAATGTTCAAATTAATTCTGGTTATTTCTTTCTTAAACATTTGGCAAAATTAGGGAAATCGAATTCTACCACACCTATTATTTTGGGGGGATTACTTACTCAATTGGCCTTAGTATTAGGATGTGATTTGAGTAAATTAGAGGTGGTGGAGAGTTCTTGTACATTGGATTTGAATTCATGTTTAGCAATGAAAATGATTAAGCATGAAGAGCATGGATTTAGTTTATTCATTAAAAATGGTTTCCCTTTAAAATTGCCCAATCATGATGATCCTGTCCGAACGCTGACTCAACGGACGCTGGGCACGAGGCGCTCTCCGATTGCTGACGTGGATCTTCGACTGGAGGCACGAAGCTCCGGCGAACCTGCACAGAAGTCGGGCCGGGAAGGGGTTCCCGGCGGCGACCCTCCGACGCTCAAGTCAGGCAAGCAAGTGGTGAAAAAAGTGGCTCCAAGGTTGTATATCGCGTACCTCCAGCGAAGTATGAGGCTCTTTATATAGAGCGGTGAAAGAGCTCCTGCACATCCACCGAGGTGCATACGTGTCCGCAGCCCATGCCTCGGTATGTATCTGTCAGAAAGCTTACCTGACGTCATACTGCTACAGTCTAAGCATGTCCCTGATGGGATAGCGGAACCCCCTGTCATAAGATTTGAAGTATGGTCTACACGTGAAACATACTTGCTGTCAGAAAAAGGGGGTGTCCCTTGTCCTTTTCCCCTTCGCTCCGGATATGTCGTTCGTCCGGCCAACTTCAGTGACATCCGGCCGGACGTATACGGTTGTTTACTTGGGGAGATTCTCAATCATGTGCTCTGCGGAGACTGTTAGCAGTATGTTACCTGGTGGCTTTGGCCGAGCGTGCCGTCCGCTCGGCCTTCCGCTCTTGTCCACTGAGCGCCGGAACCCTGACTCCCAACAGGGCGCCTCGAACTATCAACCACCGGTGCGGTCGGCCTGCCGGTCGGACCCATCCCTCTCCGGACGTTAACACCGCCGGGTAGCCGGTCGGCCGGTCGGCCCCATCCCTCTCCGGACGGATATCTGCCACTTTGACTTCCACGTGGCATTGACTTTACCGGACGGGGTCCCCGGTTCTTACCACCGGATCACATGATTTTACTACAATTCATAATAAAGAGAATTGGTGTTTAAAGTTAGCTAGGCAACAATCTAGAGCTTTGTCATCTTTTACTCCAAGGAATGTTTCTAAGGGTAACCAAGAGATTCATAGTTTTATGTTTCAAGAACTTAATTCTGCTTTAAAAAATATTCATAGTGATTTAGATTCAACTAATGAATTTCTTGAGAATAAGAAGCTTATGGAGGAGGAACTATTTAAAAAGCTACAAGATTGTTTTAAGAGTGAAAGAGAATTGTGTGATAAGATTTCTAAAATGATGAATGCTTATAAGGCTAAAATGGAATTTCATGAAGATCTTAAAGGTTTTATGAGATTTGTACAGGATGATATTGATAAATTGTTTGAGTATCATAATTTTTTCAGAAACGAAGTTAAATGGTTTGTTAAAGATTTTGCATTTTTCTTCCCTGATTTTCCTGATTTTCCACTTCCTCCACCATATTGATTTCATCGGGACGATGAAAAGTTTAAGTCTGGGGGGGTGTCATGTACTGTTTAGTTTGGTTTTCAGTTTTTAGTTTTTGTTAATTTTTCATGTTGGTTCTTATTTTCATTGCTTGTTGCTTTATTTTGCTTGTTTTTGAAATAATCATGGCAAAAAAAAAAATTTGAGAACATCAAATCTTCACTTATATGCTTTCTTGGATTCAAGTGAAATGTTAGCACGATTATTGTCTTGATTCATGATGTTCGAATGATGCTAGTAGTAAACTTTGTGTAGTTCTTTTTTCTATCTTGGGAAGCATTAATAAGCTAAGAATCTTATGGTGATGAGTTTTAGTTTTGGTTCAACCTTAAGGATTTTATCTTCACTACACTTGTGCTTGATGCTTGAATAGTTGATGTCATTGAAATAGTCATGATTCATCTTGTTTGCTTAGTACTTGGTTTCCATGGTGATTTCTCAACTTTCATTTTAGTTACTGGATGAGGCTCAAATCATTAAAGCTCATTTGGAAAAATCAAAATATCCCAACATGTGTGCTAAAAGTACATTTGTGAATAAGTTTTGCACAATGCAAACACTTATAAAAAAAAATAAGGGATATAAAAAACAGTTGTCATGAGTGGAATCTAGCAAGTCACCCCTTTGAGACCGAGTTAGGTTACTGGGGAAATGACTGCTTAGCTTCCCTTGAGATTGAGCACACCTTTGAGACCTTGGGTTAGTTGAGAAATATGAACCAAGTGAATGGTGAGTAAGTGCCTATCACTGGTTACTTGTCTTTCACTGGAAACACAAGGAATTCAAATTTGATGACGACTTGACTAGGACAAGGATTGAAACTTGAAGGGTGTTGAGTTACTTTTACACTGTGCACAAGATTCTTATGCTTGAACCATACTTTACTTGTTTCCATGATCACGCTTGTTAATGAAACTTTTTGATAGAGTTAGGAAAGTGCACTAGGTTTTATGAATGTGTTGTAGAACATATGAATTTAGACTGCAGCATTTTGCTTGAGGACAAGGTTTAAAGCAGGGTGGTGATGTGCGTAGATTATATACTCTTTTATGCATGTTTTACGCACATTTACATACTTTGAGCATGCTTGATCTATGCATTTTATACTTCCATCTTTCCTTTTAGCGTATTTACTCTTTTGGTTCGAAGATCCGCTTTTTGTGCTTTTTACATAGGAGTCGAAATTGGTGAAGATTATTCGTCCTCGGGCAAGCTTGGAAGGAATTGAAGGAGAGAGCATCAGGTACCACACACGGTCGTGTAGTTTTAACAGGAAGGGAAGAGGACATGGCGTGTGAATCTCACACGTCGTGTCTTGATTGAAGAAATTAGAGCAGATACCTTACATGGGCGTGTAGATCTACACGGCCAGAGTCCAAGCGGTGGTGGCCATGTGCACCATCTCCCTTGCCTTCGACGAGGTCGACTGCTCGCTGGATCTACACGGCCGTGCTTGGTTGCTTTAAAGAGAAGAGAGCTAGGCCGTGTGAGTCACACGACAGAGAGGGAAGTGGACATGGCGTGTGAATCTCACACGGCCGTGGGTCGTGTGGCGCCCGATTTCCTCCTTTATTTAAACTCTCCTTCATGAATTGAAGGGATCTCTTCCCCTTTGGGAGAAGGCAAGATTTGGTGGTTTCCTCCCATTCTTGGGATTTTTGGGAGATTCGAGGGAGTTCTTGGCGATTTCGACTCTGGAGCGAGGATTAGACGAGGCTTCTTCGTAGATAAGTTTTCTCTTTCCCCCTTTTCTTGGTTTCTTGGATTGGGGATTTAAGAAATGCTTGTAATCTTTATTTCTTCGGGTATTCTTCCTCGATTCATGGAGTAGATCTTGTATTCTAGGATTAAGGGAGTATTTGTATGATGGATTGATGTAATCTCTTATGAATTTGCCATTTTCTTGTTTCAATGACATTGTCTTGCTTGTATCAATTAGATCTTGAATGATTAATGGTGATTTGTGCTTAATTCTCATTCTTGATTAATTGTTTGGATTTCTTGTGGACTTTGTAAAGATAAACTCTCACTCAATCATCCGAGGGATCCACATGACAGGTGCAAGCCCGTGTAAGGACGTTTGAGAGATAATCTTGAAGAGGAAATAGGAATATTCAAGAGAGTAGGATGGATCTTGTGATTAGTTTCTTGTATCTTGATAGATTAATAAGTTGTGGGCTTCTATGTTGATATCCGAGGAAGGCATAGTAATAGGTGCGCTTCTGTGTAAGGACAACGTAGGTTCATGTCTAATTGATCATATTTAGATACATTTCTCAGTCCTTAGCCGGTTATCTATTGCAAGAGAGAATCGGCAACTTTCTACAAGTGTTTGGCAATTGAGGGATAAGAATTGGTGAACCATTTACATTCAATAAATCTTACAAAGAAACCGAAACTCCTAGAATCTCCCTTTATCATAATCCAAAACACTAAACTCTTGTTTGTTGATCTTTAATATTAGATTTGTTTACCTTCACTTTGCATCTGAAACAATTAGATAGTTGTTTAGCTAATTCGCATTGAGACATTTCTAGTGCTTATTCCAGTCCCTGTGGATACCATAATCTTTTATATTACTTGCGACATTTCCGTACACTTGCGAAGCGTAACATCAGGTTAATGTCTCCCTTCACCTCTTTCCTCTGCTTACTCATTAGGGTTTCATCTTACCTGCTTCTTGATGAGGATGTTGTCGTTGAGATCTCCGAACATGAACTCGTCATCATTGTGGAGGAGTTTGGGTGAGGGGGACGAAGAGGGGACGAACCGAAGCCAATCCCCAAGGGGAAAACCAAATCTCCGGAGCAAATCTTCCCGGTCATCTCGCCGTCGAGTGCATTCTTGATTTGTTCACCCCCCAGTTTTCAGGGCTACGTTAGTTGAGCACCGTACGGCAGATCGAGATGTGGATTTCCTGGGCGACGCGGATGCGGGCCTCCTTTGGAGCTTTCTTCCTTTGGCTCGTCACTTTGGTCTACTTCACTCAGGTTCCCTTCCTTTGGCTCTTATTTCCGACCTTGTAGAGTAGGGCTTCTTTGTCGATTCATTCTTGTACCTGCCTTTTTGGTAGTTTTCATTAATCTTGTTTCTCTATAAAAGACGTAATTTCGATCGTCATTTTTATATACTTTGGCAGGGTTTCAGATCCTTTGTGTGGACTGCAATTTCTTACCAGATGAAAGACATACTGAAGTTATCGCTGTCTTCATCACAGTTTCTAGTTTCTGTTCCTCATTCTCCATGGAGTATCAAACCAATTTATGGGTAACCACTTAACCGTCTTGTGTTTGGTCCACTTAACCGTCTTGTGTTTGGTGGTTCGATGGATCTTATTGCCTGCTGCTTGCGTTGTGATTGGTACTTCAACACTTACAGACAAATGATCTGCATTTTATGTTAGCAATCACAATATGTAGCCAATTTATCTTATAAAATTGTTTTAGTAATCTGTACGCAATTCTAATTCATGACTCTTTTGTTGTTGATGTGCATGTTATCATGAGCTTGCTAACGGTTAAATTATACTAACTCGACATGTTTATTTCTTTTGGAACACTAAACTTTAAATGACTTGGTCTTTGTATATTTTCTCATAATAGATACACATAGTTGGAATCACAAGAGCATTTGGGCATTATGTGTGAGATCATACTGTTTCTGATATTGATGCATGAAGGTGCATAACTTGTTGAGCAACACAAGGCAAATATGTCAGTATAAATTTCTTAAAACATAATATTTCATATCAAATTGTTTCCATATTTGTGATGCTGCTAAATGCATTTCTATTACTTACATTTGTATTGCTCGTATGAATTAGCTTATCCACCCAAATCAAAGAATAAAGGAAAACAAATGTCAAACACGATTGTTCTCATGGTGATAATTATTTTTTCTTGTTGAACTCACACAGGATATTACTCTTGGTGTTTCCCTTGGTTCAGCAACCCAGATCTCCATGTTTGTTGTAAGGATTTAATTTGATGTAGCTTTGAAATGAAATGTTGTGTATATGTTAAAGAATAGCTTACAATGTACTAATTTGCCCTTTTAAGGTTCCATTATGTGTTATGGTGGCTTGGATAACGGGAATCAAGATGGATCTTGATCTTAATCTGTTAGAAACTGGCTCATTGATCATGGCAATACTAGTAATAGCATTCACGTTACAGGTAACTCGTTGGGGTATGCTTGTTAGTTACACTAACTTCTGTTGTTGTTTTTCAGTTATTCTGAAATGCTAGGATTCAACCAAAATTCTTCCTGCAAGACTCAACTAATGGTACTTTTAAAGGATGGAACTTCACATTACTTAAAGGGGCTTGTTCCCTTGCTGTGCTACTTGGCAATTGGTGCATGCTTCTTTGTTTTCAAATCCCCACTTGAGTAAGTCTCAAAAAAATTAAGTCTCCTCCTTAAGTGCATCTTTTTCATCATTATGATTCAAATTTATGAACTCTGATATAAATTTAACTGACGAATACATGAAGGCATCAGCCAACAAGTTCCATAACCAGAATAGCTGTAGCGACTGTGGCCTAGCTAATAGCTATTAAAAAATGGTAAAATATTCTTCATAATTACCTATTAATTTCCTACTTGTTGGCTTTACTCTTGAATTCATCACGTACTTGCTTGCAGAGCAGGAGCTGGCGAATTGCTGCTTCAACCAAACCATATTCCCCTGAACAAATTGAGTCTTGCAATAACTTTTTTACATATACTTTTAATTTGAGTTTTGCTTAGTTGCTTTTGTTTACCTCATGACAAGTGATGCTGAGACGGTTTTGTCCTCGTAAGACTACTCTACTGTTTGTTATACGAGATAAAACAAGGGTGAATATTTTCATATGTGCATTTTTCAGCTTCCGTATTGGAGACTCCTAATCCAATGAAAATGAGTATTCATGTGCATTTTTAAAACAACGATTTTTAAAAACGAAAGCAACATATGGTATAGGTCATGAATATTTTCACTTGTGACGAGTTGAAATGATATCAGTTGGTTCTAACAGTTATACTGATCCATAAAATTGGTATAGTTAGCACAATTTGGTTTATGTCAATGTTAGTTCAGATCTTATTATAGGTTTGTAAAGGTTATATGAAAACGATTCACATGGTATAGGCCATCAACTGGCTGGTAAAATCAGTCTTGTTCAAAGTTTTGGACCATGGTCACTCTGGCTTGTTATGCCCAAAGAGAGTAGCACAAACAACACCACTAAATTAGAAGTTGAAGCTTAACTGAATATACCAAACTTGATTTCCTCTTGTTAGAGTCAAGTTTATTATGTTCTAGTGTACAATTTTGTTCATACCATTGTGGCTTTAGTTTTGCTGATAGTTTCATGCTATGTGATGGCCTTATTCCAGTCACAATTGAATGAGGCTATTTTAAGAGAGGATTATGGAGAAGCTGCAAAGCTAAAGTTGGCCATAACTAGTGCTACAAAAAAGGATATTGTTGGAGCAGCATTGACTATTATGAATGTATGAAACTTGTCTTATGCACTTATTGTATTTAATTTATATTCTAAGCACTCTTGTTGCCACAGAGAGCTATAAAGGAAGAGCGATACAGCGATGCAGCTTTCATTCGTGATTATGTTGGGGTAGGACTGGTCAGTTTATTGGAATTAACTTGTTGCCAATTCTTACATCATCTTCATTAAGCTATGCTTGTCCCAATTTTTTGGTTTCAGCTACATGAAGCTATTCACTCCATCAAGCTTTATTCATTTTGCTATATGCAAGGCTATAACAGTGGCTGCCAATTCTTATATACTGATTGAAAAAGAATTAGCAAGTGAGAAAAAAGAGTTCAATGAAATCCTACAAATTGAAGATTGTGATGGGACTTATTCATTAGTTGGCTATTGTTTATTAGTTATAAATGGAACTTATTTGTTTATTTATATTAAGATAAATTTTATTTAAACATGAGACAGGTTTCTTCTTTTGTGATTATAATTCTTGTATAAGTAACATTTTGAATGATATTGATGTGAGGAATATTCTTTCTTTTGTGATTATGATTTTTTATTATATATTTATATTGAAATATAATATATTGGTATTAAAAGATAATAATTTAAAAGACAACGATTTAAAACAATTGTTGTTGTCTATCACCCTCAAAGACAACGGTTAAAAACCGTTGTCGTAGCCCCAAAAATGATTGTAACGGGCAATGTTATTAAAAAAATACTCTAAATAACAACGGTTTTAAACCGTTGTCTTTTCATTCAAAGACAACGGTTTTAAACCGTTGCAAAACTGTTGTCTTTTTAGTCAAAGACAACGGTTTAAAACTGTTGTCGTAGCCCCCAACTTTTAACAACACTGCCAATTACAACAGTTTTAAAGGCTTACGACAACGGTTTTTAACCGTTGTCTTTTAATGTTTTTGTTGTAGTGATTGAGTTGAAGTGTGACTATGAGGACCTAACTATAAGATGACTCAAGAGGCCGAACCAAAATAGTGGGGAAGCTAATGACTCAAAAATTGTACTCGAAGAACAACAAGGTGAAGGAAGAATAGTGGGAGAAGTGTTTGATGATGGATTATAAATGATTAGATTACAACAAATCAAGTTTAATACAATTGGATCTCTAAATTTTCACTCCCTACATCACATTATAAGGAATGAGTTGAACTTTTTTTTAATGACTTCAAATCAAGCAAATGATGAAAGGAGTTATTGAAGAAATTAAAGATAGTACAAATACTAAATTTTTACATTAGTGGAGTCGTCAACTTAGCGGTCTTTCAGGATAGCTTCGTACATTCTGAAAGGGAATAAATCATGAGGGATATTTATCCTAACATAACAATTCTTTGCACGGAAAAGATCAGACACCCATCAAGATATTTAAGAATACTAAATATTGATAACAGTGAAGGTAATTAGTTGATTATAAAAGTCTTATTGAAGCATGATAGGTAATTTAGTATGTTTTTTTTCTATTGTTTTGTGTGCTTTTTTATCTAATTAAAAAATCTAAGTTGACTACCATCAAAAGCATCTTGAAATATATATTATTAATGTCAATTTATAACATACTAAAACACTTTCGATTTAGTAGATGATGGAGCCCTTCTTGATCCTCCTCTCCCCCTTTTCTCCGGAACTATGATTTTATATTGATTCTCCTATGAATCCCCTTTTGATGTCCTATGAATCGAAGTTTGTTAGCCGAGGGCCAGCATTGTCAATGTGATCCCTCCACCAGTCAAGTTAAAAATGGATTGAGATATGGGGCTCACGAGCGTGCATGAGAGAGTGAAAAAACTCGAAGAAGACGAAGAAAATTAGTTGCTACGTGAGATAAAAAAAACACTTACCTTCATGGAACCTTATATAACTGTGGAGGTGGAAGGTCAACGTAGACCGTCGTGCAAGCCCTAGGTGGGTCACGTAAATGACTGCACGAGCGAAGCGTCATCCGTCAACCAACCGCACGAATGGGTCGTTGCCCTAGGGGCAATAGCTATTGGTGCATACACCTGGTGTTACTCGATCGTTTGCTCGTGGGATCCTTTTGATATGGAGGGCATCGACCTAATGTACTGGGTCATGATACGATGACGACCTGGTCGGGTTCATCTGAATTGAATTTGTAGGCTATACCAAATTATATAAGGTGTATACTTATCAAGAAAACCGTGGGTTCTACTTATATTGAAGAGAAATTAGAAGAATTCTTTAGACTTAACTTCAAATACAATGCAACTGATATGGAGATCTTTGTTCAGCATCTACGTGGTTTTTGGATTAATACCTAAGTTAGTTATCGGGAAAAGTCAAGATGAGTCAGACTTATTCACTAAGGTAGTCAACTTAACCTAAGTGAGATCTAGTATGTTACCCTATGGAGATTAAGTCATCAGACCAGGGGACAAATCCTAAATTCTCTCACTCAATCGTAGACTCTCTACTCAGGGTCTCGGTCTCATAATTTATCTTCGTCTAAGATGTCATCTCCATCTCAGAAACCATCTCAGCCTCAGAAGACATCTCGGTCTCATAAATAGCTTTGGTTTCAGAAGACATCTTAGTCTCAGAATCCATTTTTGTCTTAAAAGATATATCGATCTTAGGAACTATCTCCGTCTTAGAAATCATCTCTATCTCAGAAAACTATCTCGGTCTTATAAAACATCTCAATCTCAAAAGTCATCTCAGTCTTAGAATACATTTAGGTCTTAGACGTCATCTGTCTCAAAAACCATCTCTGTCTTATAAGTCATCTCTGTCTTAGAAAACATTTGGGTCTCATAAACCATTTCTCTCACGGAAATCATCTCAGTCTTGGATGTTGTCTTGGTTTACCCTCATGGCCTTGAGCGACAACTTTATTTTAGCCTTAGTCATTGATACATAGGGATGTAAATGAACCAAACGGTTCGTGAGCTATTCGGAACTTGATTCGATAAAAAACTCGTTCGAGTTCGTTCGTTTATCTTATCGAGCCGAGCTCGAGCTCGATTTCGAGCTCAACAGTTTTATCGAGCTGAGCTCAAGCTTAAGGATATTCGGCTTGTGAGCTCGCGAACATGTTCGTTTATAGGCTTGCGAGCCAAAAAAATGAGCCTTAAACCGAGCAAAAAAACGAGCTCTAAAATGAGAAAAAAAAACGAGCTCTAAAATAAACCTTAAAATGAGCTTTAAAATGAGCCTTAAAATAAGTCAAAAATGAGCTCTAAAATGAGTCAAAAATGAGCTCTAAACGAGCCTGAAAATGAGTCCGAGCTCGCTTAACGAGTTAAGCCCGTTAATTTTGATAATCGAGTTAATAACGAGCCGAGCTCGAACTGTTCGCGAGCTTGATAATTTTAAAACGAACCGAGCTCGAGCTCGAATATAACTTAAATGAGCCGAACTTGAATCTCATATTATTCGACTCGATTCGACTCGTTTATATTCCTATTGATACACTCCCCTGAAAAAGATATATACATTGTTCTCCTAAAGCCACTTTAGGTTAACGTCACTTTCTCTATTCTTAAAATAGATTTGTACCCTGTATGTACTCGCAGACAGTAATTGTAATATTCCTGTACATGTATCAATCAAAGAATGACAAGGTGGTTACCAGTTTAATTTGTTAGTGCTGGTCTTCTAGATACCTCCCTGTTGACATGCGCGTGACACCAGATGAATGGAAGGAGAACCAATAATTGCGAGATCTGGTCCCCTCCCAGCCTTTATAATTATGACATCCTAATTAACATGAAGATACTTTCAAGAAAAGACATATAAGCACTCATGAAAATGAGGAAAAGGGAAGACAAAGGTTTGAGAGCGGTTTGAGCAGTTGAGCTTACTCTGACTTCTTCTTATTTTATATTTATCATTTAAGAGAAATCTTAGCTTGAGTGTCAGAGTAACCACATGATCTGTCTGACCAACCTAACCTTCTGTTTTGAATGTGTTCCAATTTCCGTCGAACTGCTGCATCGATGACCTGTGTACACCCCAGTAAATTCGTTAATGGGTAATTTGACCGTTCATAATAATATTTTAGTCGGAATAATATCCACCAACAAAAAAGTATAGTGTCTTTTTTTAAAAAAAAAATATATTTTACCGATGTACATTGAAAGGTATCTACAGTGCATTCAAAGATGACGCTCAGACGAAGGAAGAGTTGATCATGCGCATAAAAAAATAATTTTTTTATGTAATGGGTATAAATGATATATGAGGGAGGTTATGCTCAGTCACGCCAAGTTTCGACCCCAAGACCTCATGTATTAATACCTTATGTTTTAATCATCGCACCGTCCCGAGAGAACGGATATAATATGATTTTTTTATGTAATGGGTATAAATAATATATGAGGGAGGTTATGCTCAGTCACGCCAAGTTTCGACCCCAAGACCTCATGTATTAATACCTTATGTTTTAATCATCGCACCGTCCCGAGAGAACGGATATAATATGATAATGGTAGGCACACAAAATGGAGGATGGTGGCATAAATATCCAAAACGGAGAGTCAATGGTAAATTATCAAATTATCTAAAGTTTTTGAACTATTTAAATCATGTATTTAAAATTTAAAATTATTAAATCATGTACTCCATAACTATTCTACCTCATTTTTATGATTTCGTATCAATTGAATTTATGTATAAAAAATTATTATTTTTAATATAATAGATGAAATTAATATTTAAAAATATGAATATAATAAGAATAATTAGTCAAATACATATAATATAATTCGATATCGGCCTGAAGATGATCAATGTAGGGCCCCTACACAGGGCCCATCTCGTGATGGCCCTATTTGTTTATTTTAAAATAAAATTTTTATATATTTTTTATAGTATTAACAAATAATTCTCTATTAGTGAAAACAAATTAATTAAAAATATCTAGTTATAAATTACAAATTATTATGGTCTTATTTTTCTAAAAATATCAGGCACATTTTCTTTCTCCACCGTCTTCTATTTTCCTAAATAGCTAAACCTAATCTATCGCCTTTTGTTCTTTCAACCTTTCGGCCACACCGATGTCGACACCGAAGTCTCGATAGACTTTATTGAGTGCAAACAACGCATGAACCCTGGTGATCTCGAGTGCCATCATCACAAATTCGCAGTCACCTCTAGACTTCGTGGCCATTATTGCAACATCAGGTTGGTATATCAAGGTTTATATTCCTACTTATGTATCTATTGTTTTTCTTAAATATGTTTGATAGGATTATATTTTCTATTGATTTGTCGGTTCAGCATTAAATTAAAGTGTTTTTTATTTTTGGATTTCTAATAATTAAGGTGGGTAATTAAAGGATAGACATTGTGCAATTATAGGGAAAACGGATTAGTATAGAATATCCATGAATATGTGATTTAGGTATTACAAGATATATTTCACAAACACATTAATAGTTAGTTAGTAATCCAACATTTTGGTGAAGTTCATTCTGACCATATATTTTAATTATAGCTCTTGAGAAAATTTATTCATAGCAACTAGCAACCCTTCATGAAGCCTCACTGTTTGACACCTTGTAGATGTGCAAACCTAATGGTGTTTGAGGTTGCAACAAAAAGGATAACTTATGATTAAATCCAAAAAATGTCATCGCTGATGAACCAGATTGTTGCTCCACTTTGAAATGATAGTTCAATGATATTTCTTGTATCCTTGTCATTATGCATTCATTGACATTCACGGAATCTAAAGTGTTTTTTTATCTTTTTTTTTTCTTGCATCAGACCCTTCAAAGTCTAAGACCGATTGTCACGCCCCGGGGGAGTCTCTGTCCGAAGAAATTTCGGCAGCACCTCCCCTGTACGGGTGACAATCTAAAGCATTTCTACAGACATAATATGTTAGAGTATATACTAAAAGCCTAGCTTTTGGTATAAACATTTATCTAGAAATAAGAATCACATTGGTCAAATGTCTACATTTATAATAAATGTAGTTGTTCAATTAATTTATATTGTAGATAACATGGTGTGTGGTGTCACACACAGAGGATCATGTTATCAGTACCTTATAAATTATAAACAGTAGCTCACGACCATAATGGAAAGGAACAAACCATTAGAAGGTCGTAATGTAATTAGGTATCAGTTTATCTTGACTGTATAATTACACTAGTACACTCAGAGTGTATTGAGTAAGACCATTTGAGGTCGTTTCTTTTATACTGACTTTATAAAGAAACAAAGACCTCGGTTATTATGGAAGTGTGTGCTCTTAATCCTAATATAATAACAAGCACATATATTTGATATTTATTTTTTTAATTTACCAATGGGTGAGATTTAGTTCGATAAATCAATAAGCCCGATAAGTTAGGAAATGGTATCACTTATAGTGTGTGTTGTTGATTATAAAAGGAAACTGTGTCCTAGAGATACTAGGTTGATAATGTCCTCAAGAGGAGCTCATAAGGATTGTCATGTTAAACCCTGCAGGTGGACTTAGTCCGACATGATAATAAGGTTGAGTGGTACTACTCTTGGACTAAGATATTAATTAAATGAGTTGTCAGTAACTCACTTAATTAGTGGACATTCGATATCTTAAACACAGGGAGACTAACACACTCATAATAAGAAGGAGCCCAAAAATATAATTTGGAATTGGTGCGGTAGTTCAATAATAGTTCTCTAGCGGAATGAATTATTATTGATAAAATTAAGTTGTGTGTTCGGGGCGAACACGGGATGCTTAATTTTATCGGGAGACCAAAACCAAATCCTCTTCTCGGTCCTTATCGTAGCCTCTTAATTATAGAGTACTATACCCACCTATACCCACCTTCTTACCCATCCTATAGGGGTCGGCCAAGCTAGCTTGGAGACCAAGCTAGGGCCGGCCATGGGTATGTTCATGGGTGAATTCATGTGGCCGGCCCTATTAAAATAAAAAGGAATTTTAATTTTAAAATTTTTCTTATGTGGATAATATAATTTAAAAGAGAGTTTAAAAATTTAAATCCTTCCTTTTATAAGATTCTACAAAATATTAAGAGAATAGTTAAAATCTCTTTCCTTTTTTTGTAGATTAAAAGGTTGATTTTAATTTTGGTAAAAACTTTCCTTTTAATTATATTCATGATTTAAAAGAAAGTTTAAAAATTAAAAATTCTCTTTTATTAGTTTCTACAAAAGATTAAGAAAAGATTTAATATCTTTCCTCATTTGTAGATTGAAAGGAGATTTTAATTTTTAGAGATAACTTTCCTTTTTGGAAATTATCCACATGTTTAAAAGAAAGATTTTAATTTATAAAAAAAATTTTTATTAACCAATCATGAAGGGATTAAAATTATTGGAGAAATTTTTATAAATTTCTAGAAACAAATTAGGAAGTTTTAATTTTTGTTTTAATTAAAACTCTCCTAGTTTTGGGGAGAATAGTGGCCGGCCATTATAATTTGAAAAGAGAAAATTATTTTAATTAAATAAATTTTTCTTTTCAATGGCAAAAGAATTAAGAAAGTTTTTATTAAATTTTCCTTATTTGCCAAGATCAAGGATTATAAAAGAGGGGGTAGAGGAGGCTTCAATGCTAACGACTCTATTCTATTTTTCCTCTCTTTTCTCCTTGGGTGTGGCCGGCCCTTTCTTTCCTCTCCTCTCCTTTGTGTGGCCGAAACCTTCTCATGGTGGAGATAGCTTTGGTGGCCGGATCTAAAAAGGAGAAGAAGGAGAGAAAAGAAGCCTCTTTTCTAGCATCCCTTGGAGCATGGTGGTGGTGGCCGAACCTCTTCATCCTAGGAGAAGTTTTGATGGCCGAAACTTGTAAGGAAGAAGAAGGTGCTTGGTGGTTCTCATCTCGGAAGATCGTTGCCCACACAACGTCCGAGGTTAGAAGAGGAATACGGTAGAAGATCAAGAGGTCTTTCTAAAAGGTATAACTAGTCATTTTTATTTCCGCATCATACTAGTTATTTTTGGAAATAATACCAAATACAAGAGGCTTACGATTCTAGTATTTCGAATATGTTTTTCGATGATGTGTTCTTTTGTTTTATTTTTCCTTGTGATTTAATTATTCTTTTCGGTTAACCTAAAGTTATTTTAGGAAATTAAATATTAGTTTTCCATAAAAGGTTTTGTCTAGTCGGTGGTGGTTGCTCCCATATCCAAGAAGGTCATGTGCCTCGCCACGTCAGTACTGGGAATCAATTATGGAAATTAATATTTAATGGAATTAATAACTTAAGGTGATTTGGGTCGAACGTGTTAAGTTCCGCAGGAGATCCAAGTCAAAACCTAAAAGAACAAATAGATTAAGTTTTGGATCAAACGTGTTAAGTTCCGCAGGCGATCCAAAATTTAATTTAAAAGAACACATGGTAGCTAGGAAAAGGTTCAGACCTTTGTACAAAATTTTTGTACAGTGGAACCTCTAGGCTTTCCGAGTAGCAACCAACAATTGGTATCAGAGCTAGGGTTTTGCCTCTGTGTATTTGGTATTAGTTTAATTATGCACATGTCATACATAATTTAGGCAGGATAATAGTAGGATGTGCTAACTTTGTGGATGCAGGATCCAACTATTATGACTTTTAGTTATTATGTGTGTGATTGGACCCTTGGACATGTCAAGGGCATTTATATGTGTGTGCATGATTGTATTATAAAATACAGCAGGAGCTGTATTTAGTTTTATTAGGATTTTATTTTTGATCTAGATACATGTACATTCCTTTTATGGAATATAGGATCAAAAATGTAAAATTCTATTTATGTCGCGGATCGAATCTTGCAAAGCGTGGAACCTTCTAAGGACCAGAGGCGCAGCGGAACTAGGAGCAAGATGGATGCGACAGCTAGACCCGGTGGCGGTGGCCAAATATGGCAGCAGCTTGGGATGACAACACACGGAGGACAACTAGAGATAAAAGCCATAATAGTTGAAAATCAGATTTTCTATTTATTGCTTTTATATTGTGCTGTGTGTGCATGTTGGTTTACATATTTAGTAGGCTAGTATAGTTAAAATTCCTCATTTATAAATAACTAAGTGGGAGAGGAATTTTTAAGTAAATCCCATGGTCTCCATTACTGGTTTGTAAATGATGCAAACAAGCTTGCGCGTTGGCTCTGAGTGCCTTCCTCCATAACGGATGAGCTTGTTTGTGGATCACTAGAACAGACTTCCATTTTTGGATGACTATAGGAAGTTAATTAAGAGCGTGTGATCTTCCCCAACGGAAGGGGCATAATCTTATTAATGGACTTAGTGTCAAGTAATGGTATACACTTAGACACATTTAATAGTATCCTCCCCAACGGAGTCACTACTATCACTTGTGTGACCAAAGGGAAACCAACTATTGATTTGTCATAAAACTATATTGGCAATATAATAAAATTAATAAACCCCTCTTACAAATGTTTGAATTTGCATACGTCCACACTAACGTGGCATACAAGATTCATGGTGTTTGAGGTAATTTTATTTGTCAAAAGGTTATATTGACAAGATAGTCAATGGATAAAACCCTCCTCTTACAAATGATGAATTTGTATACGTCCACACTAACGTGACATGCAAAATTCACGGTGTTTGAGGTGTTGGTGAATTTAAATAATATTGTTTGAGGAATCAATGTTATTTTAAATTCAAAGAGTTTTGACCAAATATTTGATCAAAGACAGATCAACTATTAATTTTATTCGTCATAAAGTAAAGTTAACGAGATAATAAAATTAATGAATAAAATCTCATCTTCGATTTTGTATACACAAAATTCATGGAGATTTTAAGGAGTTGATCTTGACCAAATATTTTTGTGATTCTTAGGATGTTTGTCAATCCCTAGTAGTCATACTATAGAAAAAGACTTAGTAGTCCCAATTGTAATAATTGGAAATAGGACTTGGACATTAAGGTAGACTGTCTTCTTAGAACTAAGAACAATTTAGGTGTATTTAATTCATTAGTTGAAACATGTCCAGTGGTGTTATCTACCAGAACCTGGAGTGTAGATACAAGATGCCATTAATCATGTCTGCAATTCATTACAGGGTTCCAGGAAACCCGACAACTAAATGAAAGGTAAATCACCGTCCACATGGGCACTACTGTAAAAGTGGTAGCTGTTGCAGTGGGAGATGTTTATCCTTTGATAAGAATAAAATATGGATTTTAAGTAATTGTCTTTACGTACCAAGTTTAGAAAGAACCTGGATTCAGTTTCTAAACTATTATAGATATTGTGTCTATTTTGATAACAAAGTTGTTATCGAGAAAAATAGGGAAGTTATCTATTCTGGTATGATGGTTGACAATTTATAATCCAATAACTCTCACGATGCAACAAATGGAAATTAGTAACACATCTTCTAATTTTAAGAGAAAGCAACCTTAGGAAATGAACCAATTATATCTTTGGCATCTAAAAGCTAGGTTATACTTGAGTAGGATTCATTGGTAGCTAATGAACTTTTGGGTTCATTGGTAGTGGAAATATTTCCAACCTGCGAGTCTTACTTGGAAGGAAAATAACCAAGAAGCTTTTAAGTCCAAGGGGTATAGAGTCAAAGATATGTTGAAATCGGTTCATTCTGATTTGTGTGATCCTATGACTATCCAGACAAGAGGTAGTATTGAATATTTTGTCTATTTTATAGACAACTATTCAAGATACAAATAAATTTACTTAATGTACCGCAAGACTAAGTACTTTGATTAGTTCAAATAGTACAAGGTTGATGCGGAGAAATGTTAAAGTAAAAAGTCACTATGGAAGATCGTAGTGGCAAGTACCTCTTGAGAGATTTTAGGAGTCACTTATCAGTAGTTGGATTTCAATCCCAACTAACTGCATCTGGTACACCCCAACAGAATGGTGTAGTAGAAAGAAGGTAAAGGACTCTTATGGAATAATTAGATAGATGATGAGTTATTCAGAAAATTACCAAATTTGTTTTAAGAATAAACTCTGGAAACGAAAGTGAACATAGTACCTTCCAAGTTAGAACTCTCTACTCATATAGAATTGCTGAATAGGTGAAAATCTATTTTGAAGCATATTCGGATTCGGGTAATCCAGCACATATGTTAAAGAGAGACAATGATAAGTTGGATAGGAGTTCACTTGTTTGTAAGTTATCCTAGATAAACAAAAGTAGGTTTATAGTCTTAAAAATCAGAAGGTCATTGTTGGCATCAATAACTGATTTTTAGAAAAGGACTATATAATGAACCACGTGCTCATAAGTAAATTTGTTCTTAAGGAAATAATAAAGGACATGTCTAACCTAGTACCAACTGTACAAGATGAGATACCACAAGAAAACTGCAACACGTATCACAAATGATACACAATTGCTGAAAGTGCCTTGTCATAGTGGGAGGGTTGTTAGGCAACCTAAATAGGTTCATGTTTTGGGAGAGTTTTTGGATTCGATCCCTGGAGGACATGAACCTGATCTCCGGTCATATGATGAAGTACTCCAAGATAAAGATGCAAGCATCTTGGCAAAGAGTAATGAATAACAGAATTAGAATATATGTATTCTAATAAAATCTGGAAGCTTATAGAATCACCAAATGGTGTAAAAGCCGTTGGGTGTAAAAAGGTCTATAATAGGAAAAGAGGGATAGACAGGAAGGTAGTAACTTTCAAAGCAAGGCTTGATGAAAAAGGAAACTTTTTCAGTGGTAGTCATGCTTAAGTCTATCCGGATTCTTTTATCTATTTGGCAAGTGGATGTCAAGACAGCATTCCTTAATGGAAGTCTTGAAGAAAGTATCCATATAAAGCAACCAGAAGGGTTCATTGCAAAGGGCTAAGAGCATCTTGTGTAAAGCTCAATTAGTCTATGGACTGAGGCAAAGCTTCAAGGTCTTGGAACATCCGGTTTATCAAAGTATTTCAGACCTATGGATTTATTTAGTAACCGGATAAGTCTTGTGTATACAAAAGGTGTGATGGAAGCGTGGTGGTATTTCTTGTACTATACGTAGATAACATTTTTGGTAATTTGAAACAATATCAAAATGTTGTCAAAAGTAAGGGTATGGTTGTCCAAACAATTCGATATAAAGGACTTGGGAGAATGAATATATTCTTGAGATCAAAGTAATAAGGGATCGCAAGAAAAGAATATTTTACTTATCCCAAGCTTCATACATCGGAAAAATCCTTGCTCGTTTTAAAGCATGCAAAACTCCAAGAAAGGTTTCTTACCTTTTCAGGATGGAGTAACTTTATCTAAAGATATGTCTCTGTAGACATCAAAGGAGATAGAGGAAATGAAGGCGGTTCTTTATGCTTCGGCTGTTGGAAGTCTAATGTATGCTATGCACGAGATCATAAATCTGTTTTGCCAAGGGCATAGTTAGCAGATATCAAAGTAATCCTGGACAAGAACATTGGACTGCAGTAAAGCATATATTGAAGTACCTTAGAGGCACTAGAGATTATATGCTAGCTTACAAGGCAGTTAATTTGGTCCTTGTGGGTTGCATGGATTTTGACTTCCAATCGGATAGGGACAATAATAAGTCAACCTCGGGGTTTTGTGTTTACTTTAGGAGGTAAAGTCATAACTATGGAAAAGTGATAAGCATAGGTGTTTTTCTGGACTCCACCATAGAAGCTTAGTATATGGCAACCTCTGAGGTAGCTATAAAAGCTGAATGATTCAATAATCTCAAGATAGACTTAGATATGATTTCTGGTTTGTCTAAAGATTATTACAATTTATTGTAATAATATTGGTGCAGTAGCAAACTCGAAGAAGCCATAAGTCTATAAAGGCAAGTAAACACAATAGAGCGCAAGTACCACCCAATACGAGAAATCGTATAAACGAGGAGAAGTTGTTGCTGCCTAGATTGCATCAGGTGATGACCTATAGATCCTTCCACCGAGGTCCTTAAGGCAAGAGCTTTTGATGGACATGTTGAAGGGTTAGGAATCAGATGTATGGCAGCAGATATAGCAGCTTAGTCTTTTAGTATAAGTGGGAGATTGTTAGAGTGTATACTAAAAGCCTAGCTTTTGGTATAAACATTTATCTAGAAATAAGAATCACATTGGTCAAATGTCTACATTTATGATAAATGTAGTTGTTCAATTAATTTATATTGTAGATAACATGGTGTGTGGTGTCACACACAGAGGATCATGTTATCAGTACCTTATAAATTATAAACAGTAGCTCACGACCATAATGGAAAGGAACAAACCATTGGAAGGTCGTAGTGTAATTAGGTATCAGTTTATCTTGACTGTATAATTACACTAGTACACTCAGAGTGTATTGAGTAGGACCATTTGAGGTCGTTTCTTTTATACTGACTTTATAAAGAAACAAAGACCTCGGTTATTATGGAAGTGTGTGTTCTTAATCCTAATATAATAACAAGCACATATATTTGATATTTATTTCTTTAATTTATCAATGGGTGAGATTTAGTTCGATAAATCAATAAGCCCGATAAGTTAGGAAATGGTATCACTTATAGTGTGTGTTGTTGATTATAAAAGGAAACTGTGTCCTAGAGATACTAGGTTGATAATGTCCTCAAGAGGAGCTCATAAGGATTGTCATGTTAAACCCTGCAGGTGGACTTAGTCCGACATGATAATAAGGTTGAGTGGTACTACTCTTGGACTAAGATATTAATTAAATGAGTTGTCAGTAACTCACTTAATTAGTGGACATTCGATATCTTAAACACAGGGAGACTAACACACTCATAATAAGAAGGAGCCCAAAAATGTAATTTGGGATTGATGCGGTAGTTCAATAATAGTTCTCTAGCGGAATGAATTATTATTGATAAAATTAAGTTGTGTGTTCGGGGCGAACACGGGATGCTTAATTTTATCGGGAGACCAAAACCAATTCCTCCTCTCGGTCCCTATCGTAGCCTCTTAATTATAGAGTACTATACCCACCTATACCCACCTTCTTACCCATCCTATAGGGGCCGGCCAAGCTAGCTTGGAGACCAAGCTAGGGCCGGCCATGGGTATGTTCATGGGTGAATTCATGTGGCCGGCCCTATTAAAATAAAAAGGAATTTTAATTTTAAAATTTTTCTTATGTGGATAATATAATTTAAAAGAGAGTTTAAAAATTTAAATCCTTCCTTTTATAAGATTATACAAAATATTAAGAGAATAGTTAAAATCTCTTTCCTTTTTTGTAGATTAAAATGTTGATTTTAATTTTGGTAAAAACTTTCCTTTTAATTATATTCATGATTTAAAAGAAAGTTTAAAAATTAAAAATTCTCTTTTATTAGTTTCTACAAAAGATTAAGAAAAGATTTAATATCTTTCCTTATTTGTAGATTGAAAGGAGATTTTAATTTTTAGAGATAACTTTCCTTTTTGGAAATTATCCACATGTTTAAAAGAAAGATTTTAATTTATAAAATTTCTTTTTATTAACCAATCATGAAGGGATTAAAATTATTGGAGAAATTTTTATAAATTTCTAGAAACAAATTAGGAAGTTTTAATTTTTGTTTTAATTAAAACTCTCCTTGTTTTGGGGAGAATAGTGGCCGGCCATTATAATTTGAAAAGAGAAAATTATTTTAATTAAATAAATTTTCCTTTTCAATGGCAAAAGAATTAAGAAAGTTTTTATTAAATTTTCCTTATTTGCCAAGATCAAGGATTATAAAAGAGGGGTTAGAGGAGGCTTCAATGCTAACGACTCTATTCTATTTTCCTTCTCTTTTCTCCTTGGGTGTGGCCGGCCCTTTCTTTCCTCTCCTCTCCTTTGTGTGGCCGAAACCTTCTCATGGTGGAGATAGCTTTGGTGGCCGGATCTAAGAAGGAGAAGAAGGAGAAGCCTCTTTTCTAGCATCCCTTGGAGCATGGTGGTGGTGGCCGAACCTCTTCATCCTAGGAGAAGTTTTGATGGCCGAAACTTGTAAGGAAGAAGAAGGTGCTTGGTGGTTCTCATCTCGGAAGATCGTTGCCCACACAACGTCCGAGGTTAGAAGAGGAATACGGTAGAAGATCAAGAGGTCTTTCTAAAAGGTATAACTAGTAATTTTTCTTTCCGCATCATACTAGTTATTTATGGAAATAATACCAAATACAAGAGGCTTACGATTCTAGTATTTCGAATATGTTTTTCGATGATGTGTTCTTTTATTTTATTTTTCCTTGTGATTTGATTGTTCTTTTCGGTTAACCTAAAGTTATTTTAGGAAATTAAATATTAGCTTTCCATAAAAGGTTTTGTCTAGTCGGTGGTGGTTGCTCCCATATCCAAGAAGGCCATGTGCCTCGCCACGTCAGTACTGGGAACCAATTATGGAAATTAATATTTAATGGAATTAATAACTTAAGGTGATTTGGGTCGAACGTGTTAAGTTCCGCAGGAGATCCAAGTCAAAACCTAAAAGAACAAATAGATTAAGTTTTGGATCAAACGTGTTAAGTTCCGCAGGCGATCCAAAATTTAATTTAAAAGAACACATGGTAGCTAGGAAAAGGTTCAGACCTTTGTACAAAATTTTTGTACAGTGGAACCTCTAGGTTTTCCGAGTAGCAACCAACATAATATACATCAGCCACAGGCGGCTGGAATATACACACAATCACGCAGTTATATGTAAAGCAGCCCACTCGGCTGTACCAAAACAAAAACACAACGGAAAATGACAGAAACCAAATACAAACCAAAACACAAAACTGCTAGCCGGCTAGGCTTATACAACCAACAATAATACAAAATACCACATAACGACTTCAAAACTCCAGAAACAAAATCGGAGCACAAACTAAACACACTGACACATAAAACAAATAAAACATAAATGGAACCGATAGATCTTCTGAGGTGACGTGGGGGCCAAATGACAGGATACTCCAAGCGACATCATAACCAACCTGCTACCTGAAAAAAAAATTTCCACGGGTGTGAGTTCAACAACTTAGCGAATATCAATAGACATGCCTAGTAAGATATATCTAACAGCAATAAACACAATAAACATGGAATACAACTTCCTAATCATATATAGGAAATATGCAAAACTGAAAGGTAACTGAGGAAGCTGTACTCACCAGGAACTCCTATCCAGAACAAAAGGTCATCAAACCGAGAGTGTGTCATAAATCCTGTATGCATGTCAAACAAATGCATCCAACCAAATGCAGCAAATAAATACAGCAAGCACAAGCAATAAATGCATCAATGTGTATGATGCCAATGACATGTCTTGGTCACCCCTACTCTCCAGTCACCCGTCTCACACATGATGGTGAGACCGAGTGGGTAGGGCTGTGACAACCGTGCACTCTGCCATCACTACTCCTGATGAGTGACCGAGTGGGCGGGATGCTGTCGGAGTACACCTATCCTCCTTACCCCAAATCATAAATGGGGGAGCTCAATGCTCTCATCTCCCGGCACACGGTGACGGGGAGGGATCCATGTCCTGCTACAACGCTGCATCACACTAACCCATGAGTGGACCAACGGAGCCCTTGACAGAACACCTGCTACAACACACCCTGCCTGAATATACCACTAACCCATGAGTGGTTGTGTGTGCAGATACATGTAACTGGCGATGTGCTCATCAATAATAGAGCCAACAATCGCACAGCATGCAATCATGCGAATGGTGCATGACACTAAGCATGGTAATATCCTGTACCAATCCATATATATATAATGTGTACCCTAGAATAAATTGACCTAATCAATGGTCTAGATACACAGGTCAGATAAGGAATCAAAAACCCTAGGTCCTGAACATATCCACCTCTATAAAATATGTAACATCAATATACATGGATCAAAGAAAAATGGTCTAGGTACACAGATCAAATATGATATAAAAATATAAGTACACATGTCAGATAATAAAAATACAGAATCTAGTCCTAAACTCAGTGAAGCATGGTATGTCACTTACTCTAGGAACTAAGGTACTCATGGTAATAATCACGAGGTATAAACATGGATACATAACAAGCAACAAAACAGAACATGCTATGGGTATCAAACCGTGACATACCAAGGGGAAACATGATCATTGCTTGTAGCTATAAAATACTATGCATATCCAATTGACATATCATAAAAGATAAGTCAAGAGGTACCCGCCTCCAATGTAGATCAAGCTAATCAACCTCTGTGTCGAAATGCTCGTCCCGAATCAACGTCCTGCAAATCACATGATTATAATTTAGCTAATTACATATGCAACAATTAGCTAAATCTCAACTCAACCTAATTAGGGAAAACCCTAATCAAATCATCCATTAATCCTTTAATCTTTCCAAGACATTCCACATTTAATAATCAATCCAATGATTATATCGTTCATAAACTCTTCTATTAATCACAATGTCAATTTAATTAACAATCCATCATAACAAATCATATGATACTAATCCCATAATCCTATAAATGATCATGTGACATTCTATTTCAACCAATCAATAAGATTTCCCTCATAAATCAATTACCTCATAATAATCAATCACTTAATTTTCAACATATCATGAATCCAACTCACATAATTCCTCCAATAACTTAATCAATCCTCTAAACAACAATCCACCATTTTCAACCTAGCAATAACTTCAACCTTAAAACTCACCAAAACTGATGATAATTACTGATGCCTCGTGATCATAGTGTAACCCACGACTGGAAATCACTAGTGTGTCCACTGCTGCTGGAATTCAAGATCACCTTCACAGAACAGCAAACAATTGGATCCAACCTCCCCCTGGAATTATTCGGATCAAAAGAGATCAAAACTCAACACACAATCTATCACCAATTAAGTCCAAAAAATAATCTACTCATCTTACCTCCTTCTCTTCAATCCCGTAACCCCAATCAACAGTAAGGAACTCCAAGATCCGATTCATTTCCCAAACTAGATCTGGAAAAAGATTACCACAAGATAAATTAATAAATCACTGAATCAACAAAGGTAGCGCACCTACCTCCCAAATCGCCGGCAACTAGAGGAAAAGAAATGAAATCGGCGACTGTGCTAGAGCACAAATCGGAGAAAATCCAGAGAAGAGGAGGGTCAGCCACTGCGCTAGGGCACGGCAAGGGCAGCAACGCCCCTGCTCCGGCGTCGGCCTATAGTAGATGTCGACGGTGTTTGGGTGTCGGCGAGGAGAAGATGTCGGTGTTGGGGAGTGGCGCACAGTGGCGTTGGCTCGCAACAAATCAGAAGAGGGCGAAGGCTTAACCGACGGTGACTCGAGCGTCGCCGGCGCTTAGGCTGTGAACCAGCGTCGGCTGCAGCATAAAGGGAAGAAGGGATCGGGAAGGTGGCTCGACAGGCGGGGGCGCTGGATCGGTGCCGGCACGCAGAGGAGAAGAGAAGCGGCGTCGGTTGGTGGAGCAGTTAGGGTAGGCTTGGCGTCGAGGATGGCTCGGAGAGAAACTACTAGGGCACGCGTGAGGGGGGAGAAGGAAACAGTGAGGGAGAGGAGAAGAAGAAAATAAAAGAAAAGAAAAAAGAAAAAGGAAATGATTTAAATAAAATAAACATTTCCTCGTTAAAACGTGGTAGCCTAAACAGGCTTTCCCGGGTCCAGTGTTTATCCCCGTAAACTCGTCCATGCGAGCTCCGAAAAATTCCCAGAAAATTTATAAAAATTCCCTTATTATTATCTGCCATTTTTCGGTATTTTACACCGATCCTGTCTAGTTTCATATCATTTTGAGTTTTTTTAGATCCATCAACTTATTTCGATCAAAATCGATTTATAAATTTAAATAACTCGAAATAAAATTATATTATATAATAATAATAATAATAATAATAATAATAATAATAATAATAATCATCGATTGCTAACCGTTTATTCAAATTTTATTATGTTGATGGACAGTATACCTATCATGTAGTGGTCAATTTGAAATAGTGTAGAAGGGTAAAATATGTATGGGCATGCGATTAGTTAATTATAAAATTTAGGTAGCGTTTGGTAACTTTGGTTTATGAGTTTGGGAATGAAGGAATGAATTTATTCCTAAATTTTATGTTTGGTTGATGGGAATAGAATTAAGATTTTGGAATGAAATTCAAAAACTTGGGTATGAATGAAACTCACCCCCTCCCTTGGATTTGATGGAATAGGAATGTGAATTAAGTTTTAGACAAAAATACCCTTAATATATTTGTTCAATTTTTTTTAATTTCACACTCTCTCTCCTTATTCTCTCTCATCATATTTTTTTCTCTCATTTTGTCCCCGGGTCCATGGTGCCACAGTAGGACATCCAGGTTGTCTCCCAGGTACCTGCGGTTCGAACCCCAGCTATGGCGTATTTACAGGAATTTTTCCTCCAAATGGGGGGCGTAATCAAAGGATGCTGGGCTTCTGGGCTGGCCGCCGCGTGCGTTTCCCGATTTACCCTGGTGGCGGGTGGGAAACTTCTGTGGGACCGGGCCGGTTACCCCCAGAGATAGTTAATGAGGCTAATTAGGATTATAATTTTTTTAATATTTTCTCTCTCCTTTGACCCCACAGGTCATCCGAGTTGGTATGTGGTGGGATGCTTGCTACACGAGGTCGCGGGGTCGAAACTCAGGGTAATCGGGCCGTAAATCCCCGGTCCCTGTGCAACTCACCCCACCTGCCACATGCTCACTCAGGATGCTATGATTTACCTCCCTCGTGATGGCCTTGGGTCGGGTGCGGCGGGGGCGCTGGGGGCGAGCGATTTCTCCTTTTGCCACATATTTTCTCTCTCCTTATTTTTATCATCATACTTTCTCTCTCAACATACTTTCTCTCTTCTCATTCTCTCTAATCATACATTCTCTACCATTTTCTCTCTATATTCTCTCCTATCATGCACTCCCTCTACTCATTTTCTTTCTCTTCTCTTCCATCACACTTTCTTTCTCATTACACACTTTCTCCTTATTTTTTCATCGTACTTTCTCTCTCCTCAATCTCTCTTAGCATACTCTCTCTCCTCATTTCTCTCATCATACTTTCTATCTCTTAATTCTCTCTTATCACACCCTCTCTCTTTATTTCCTCTAATCACACTTTCTCTCATCATATTTTCTTTCTCCTCAATCTCTCATTTTCTCTTATCACACTTTCTCTCTCTTCATTTTTTTCCCATAATTTTTTCTCTCTTATCCCACTTTGTCTCCCATCATACTTTCTCTTTCCTCACATTTTATTTTCTCTCACAATACTTTCTCTTTCTTCATTTTTTTCGTCACTATTTCTCTCTCAGCATACTTTCTCTCTCCATAGTCTATCATTTTCTCTCATCATACTTTTTCTCTCTTCATCATCGTACTTTCTCTCTCCTCACTCTTTTATTTTCTCTCATAATACTTTCTCTCTCTTTATTTTTTTTACATTACTCTTTTTCTCTCATCATATTTTTTTTCTTCTCAATCTCTTCTATCATGCTCTCTTTCCTCATTTTCTCTCATCATATTTTCCCTCTTTTCATTTTTCTCAACGTACTTTCTCTCTCATCATTTTATCTCATCATATATTTCTCTTACATTCAACTTTCTTTCCCATTTATTTTTTTCTCTTATTTTCCTATAAAGATAAAAAAGGAAAGTTAGGTTCATTCCGATCGAAAATATTTAATTAACTAAACATCATTTTTAAGAATGATACCTAAATTTATATCTATTCTCATTTCATAATACTATAAAACTTATTTTTATTTCGATTTCTAGGGAGAACCAAACATCTCCTTAGTATTTTGAACTGTGGTTCGATAGTCAAACTTGAACTGAGACTGGAGATCGAAATGGCTGTTTGCCAAGGCAAACGTAGGGTTGTATCATAAATATTAATTTTACTAAGAGACTGAGTCTCACGTCAAATTGAAAGGGTTTTTGGCTCGCACCGCTTTAACCTGCACTCACATTGAGATGTTAAATAAATATTATAATATTTATTTAACATATTTTTTCCATTTTATAAATAAACATTATAATACCTACCGATAAAAGAGAGGGAAAGATGTTCAAAGACATTAACGCCCTCTCTCTCATCTTTCATTTTTTTTTAACTGTAAAAAGTTTTATATTATTTTTTAAAAATAATAATGTTTTATAACTTATAATGATGATAATAATAATATTATATGATCCTGTCTGAATACTGAATCAGCGGACGCTGGGCACGAGGCGCTCTCTAATTACTGACGTGGATCTTCGACTGGAGGCACGAAGCTCCGGCGAACCTGCACAGAAGTCGGGCCGGGAAGGGGTTCCCGGCGGCGACCCTCCGACGCTCAAGTCAAGTAAGCAAATGGTGGAAAAGTAGCTCCAAAGGTGTTTCACGCATACCTCCGGCGAAGTATGAGGCTCGTTATATAGAACGGTGGAAGGGTCCCTGTGCGTCCACCGAAGCACATACATGTCCGCAGCCCATACTTCGGTATGTGTCTGTCAGAAAGCTTACCTGACGCCATACTGCTACAGTCCAATCACGTCTTCGATGGGACAACAGAACACCTCGTTGTCAGACTTGGAGTATGACCTAGCCATAGGACTTGACGGCTGTCAGAAGATGTTCCTGTCCCCCCTTTACCCATCGCCGGCCGGGACGTACGTCTGGCCGGCTGGACGGAGACCGTCGTCCGGACGGCCCTCATCCCCTACACCGGCCGGGCGGCACGCCCCTCCCGTCTGGCCTGTCGCTTGCATTAATATGCTGGGGAGATTTCCGGGCGAGTGCCTTCCGCTCGGCTCTTAGACATTATTTCCACTGAGCGCCGGAACCCTGATTTCGACAGGGCGCCTTTAACCATCAGCCGAACATCGTCCGGTCGGCCAGCCGATAGGACCCATCCCTCTCCGGACGTTCGATTCCACCGGACGGCAGGCCGGCCGGCCGGCCGGTCGGACCCGGCCCTCTCCGGATGGACGACTGCCACTTTAACTTCCACGTGGCGTTGACTCCACAGGGCGTGGTCCCCTGTTCTTACTACCGGATCACTTGCCTCCCCTTCAAGTCTAGTCGAAGGAGGCGAAGTCCGACTGACTGGACTGCCGATCTGGTCAAGTGGCGACCGATAACTTAGTCCGCTCGGACAGGATGAGGGTTGCTCGGCCGTTCGGCGATATCTTGCCCGTGCCTTGGAAATTATGCCGAGGCGTCTGTCAACCACGTGCGTTCACCCGTGACTTGCTAACACGTGGCTACCTTTCTCTTGTCAGGGTATGGCGGTGGCGTCACTTCCGATGGGACAGCCGCCCGTTTGAAATAAACGGCTAGATGATGACCTCGTTATCGACGACCTGGATCGGACGGTTGAAATTAATAGCGGCCGCCCTTATAAAGCTCCGACTTCCGCTTTCCGCCGCATTTTGGCCTCATCTCCTCCCGACGTCTCGCTACTCCTTTCTTCTCCGGCGACCTTGCGTTCCGGCTCTCCGGCGACCCTACAGCTTCTTCCGATCATCTCCTTTGCCCGTAAGACTTCCTTTTCCTTGCTGCCTCTCCTTTCTTCTCTCTATTAGCTATTTCTTTTATCATCCCGCACTCTTTCCTAGTTTTATTTCTCCTTCCTTCCATCACGCGTTCATCCCTGGCCTTATACCATGACCAGTACCTCACAGCCGACCGGCGGTGCTCCTGGTCTTTGGTATTCTACCATGGAAAGTCGGTTCGATGAGGAGGACGCCTTGCGCCTCACTCGAACCTATGATCTGCCGACCGACCACCACATCATAGTAGCTGACACCACCGACCGGCCACATGAATCGCCGCCCGGCACCGTTCTTTTCTTCCGAGACCAATTTTTGGCCGGGCTGCGTTTTCCACCCCACAAGTTCTTCTTACAAATCTGCAATTATTTTCGCATTCCGCTCGGCCAGGTAGTCCCTAACTCCATTAGGCTATTGAGCGGAGTGATAGTCCTTTTTAAACTGAACAACATCCCCCTCGACCCTAAGATTTTTCACTACTTTTTTTATCCCAAGCAAGCCGAGTGGGGTACCTTTATTTTCCAGTCTAGGATAGGTTTTGTCCTTTTTGATAATATGCCGAGCTCCAACAAACATTGGAAGGAGCACTTTTTCTATGTGCGTTTTCCGTACCAAGTGCCAGACGGCGATGCCGGCGCAACCGGAACTCGGCAAATTTAGAGGCGATGCGACCTACCTTCATGCGGCCGAGCGGCTGGTGGGTCAGCGCTATCACATTGACAAGCTGCTCCTTCCGGGAGTAATGTATATATTCGGCCTGTCTTCTACCCCAGCCGATCTGCCCTGCATCATGAGTAAGCGATTCTCATCCCTCCTTTTTCTTTTGTTCTAATTGATTTAATCTTTGTTTCTGCAGCTGAAGTTACGTGGCGTGCTAAGGCGACCGAGAAGCTCAAATTGAAAGCCGCTCAGATTGAGGCGGTGAAGAATAAGGAGGTCGCCGAGCGGGGCCTTGATCCAGCTGATCCGACCGGCGAAGCAAGTGAGGGGACTCAGGATGCCCCTGAAGCCTTAGCAGCTACTACCTCTCACGACGAGGCAGCGGACGGCACAGAACCTTCTACCCAAGCCGAAGTGGAGGGTCGTTCGGCCGATGATGTTCCCCTGCTCACTCGGAAGCGCAGACGGCCAGAGCCGCCATCCGCATCAACTGCCATTGATGAGCCACAACCCGAGCGAGGCGCGGATGCTCCGATGTTATCGGGGACCATTTCCCTAGAGAGTACCCCGACCCCACATGGCTCTCCGAGGGCAAGCTATGAGGTGCCGCCGTCCAGCCCTCCAAGAACTCTGCGCCGTATCAGGCGTTTGGGCGAGCTTCCCTCCTCGTCCACCGGTGGGCCATCCGGTAAGGCTGATGCTTCTCAGAGCGAGCCGAGCGGCTCGAATTTAATTAAAACCGTCCTGCGCCTCCCCTCAGAGGAGTACATGGCTGCTGCTGATCGACCAGTGGTCCCCGAGCAGCAGATCACCTTGATGGGCCCTCTTGCAAAAGCTTGGGAGGATGCTCGGCGCCGAATAACCGCGATGACTCCCGGGCCGCTCGGCGACAACAACCTTCAACAGGCCACCGGGGTATGCTCTTTTTCTTTGTTCGTGTATTTGAATTAAGTTTTTACCCTGTTCACTTTTGCTCGTAGACCTGGGTGGAGCAGATTGCCATTAGCAATCGGTTGGTCGAGCTGGAGGATGAATTGAAAAAACTTAAAGCCGCAGGGGACAACCGACAACCGACAGCCGCTCTGGAGAAGGCCAAAAGATTATTGGAAGCCGAACGGAAACGAGCTTCTGATCTGGCGAGCGAGGTCGCTCGGCATGAAGCGGTGGTCAAACAACGAGATAAGGAGATCAAGACGGCGACCACTCGGAAGCGCCAGGCCATCGATGACATGGACCGAATGAAGGTGGAGATCAGAGGGCTAGAATAACGCATCAAGGATCTGGATGCCCTTCTGACCACCGAGAAGGAGAGCCGCTCGGCCGATTTGCTGAAATTTGATGAAGACTTAAAGGCTCTCCATGCTGCCAACGATGCCTCCTAGGCCGCGCTCAAAGAGTATCAGGAGGGGGAGTCGGCTCGCTCTGAGGAAGTGAGGAAGGCATTCGTCCGCTCGGATGCCTTTGGGGAGAAATTTACTGACAAGATCTCCCTTACCTTTGAAGAGGCGATCAAGGCGGCTGTGGATCACTTGAAGACCAAGGGCCACCTTCCCGCCGAGCTGACCATCCCCCCAGAGGATCTGGCTACCGTGATGGGCGCCATTCCTGATGCACTTTTTGATTTTGACGCGTGAGGAGTGTTTCTCATCAACTTTTTTGTATCCTTGCCGTTCGGCCAAACTTGTTATTTGCTGTAACTTTTTTGGTTTGCCCAGTGCTCGACATAAACAGATTATCTTTTCCGTTCCTTCAACTTTTGTTTTTTGGCAAGAAATTTTTCTTTCGTCACATCAAGTGTTCTTTAAAACTCCTCCGCTCGGCTCCACGCTCTAACGTGGACTCAAGCCGCTTGACTTCAATAACGTCTTTCGCCATGCAATTGGGCAGCCGCTCGGCGCGCGAACATCACTCGTTCACGTGCTCACATTTTTAATTCTAATTAACCATCTTTTGCTTTGCGCCTTACCTCAAAGGGGTTTTTCGCTAAATTTTTGCAATGCGAGCCGCTCGGATGTTTATAGACGCCAGCTCGTCTCTCGATATTTAACGTCGGAGCTCGATGGCGTTCCGCTCGGACGTTTATAGACGCCGGCTCGTCTCTCGATATTTAACGTCGGAGCTCGACGGTCTTCCGCTCGGACGTTTATAGACGTCGGCTCGTCTCTCGGAGCTCGACGGCCTTCCACTCGGACGTTTATAGACGCCGGCTCGTCTCTAGATATTTAACGTCAGAGCTCGACGGTCTTCCGCTCGGACGTTTATAGACGCCGGCTCGTCTCTCGATATTTAACGTCCGAGCTCGACGGCCTTCTGCTCGGACGTTTATAGACGCCGGCTCGTCTCTCGATATTTAACGTCGGAGCTCGACGGTCTTCCGCTCGGACGTTTATAGACGCCGACTCGTCCCTCGAGATTTAACGTCGGAGCTCGACGGTCTTCCGCTCGGACGTTTATAGACGCGAGCTCGTCTCGATATTTAACGTCGGAGCTCGGCGGTCTTCCGCTCGGAGCGTTTATACGCCGCTCGTCTCTCGATATTTAACGTCGGAGCTCGGCGGTCTTCCGCTCGGACGTTTATAGAGGCCGACTCGTCTCTCGATATTTAACGTCGAGCTCGGCCGCCTTTTGCTATTCTAACACAGCCGCCCGGCAAACCCATTGGCCATCCTTTGGATTAATTTTGCTTCCTGTATTACAAGGGTACGAGCGACCAAAATATATGCAAAAATAAGTTACATTAGTGCACCTTTCACCCAGCCCGATAAGGCTGGAGATGATTCGCGCTCCACGGCCGGTCCAGTTGACGCCCGACTTCATCCTCCAAATAATAGGCTCCCGAGCGGAGCTTGTCAATAACCTTGAAGGGGCCCGCCCAAGGAGCTTCTAACTTGCCAACGTCGCCGACCTGGAATGATCTGGGGATTACGCGGCGGTTGTAGTTTTGCTTCATCCGCTGCCGGTACGCCATTAGCCGAACGGACGCCTTGGCTCTTTCTTCTTCGACCAAGTCCAGCTCCATGTTCCTCCGCTCGGCGTTGTCCTCATCATAATTTTGGATCTGAGCGGATTCAACTCCGACTTCAACAGGAATGACCGCTTCGCCGCCATACACCAGGTGGAAAGGCGTGACGCTCGTCCCTTCCTTTGGAGTCGTTCGGATGGCCCATAAGACGCTCGGTACTTCATCTACCCAACTTCCTCCCAAATGATCGAGCCGAGCGCGTAGAATGCGAAGAATTTCTCGATTGGCTACTTCGGCTTGACCGTTGCTTTGGGGATAAGCCACGGACGTGAAGTGTTGCTCGATGTCGTAGCTTTTGCACCAATCCTCTAGCATCTTCCCTGTGAATTGCCGCTCATTGTCGGAAACCAATCGGCGAGGGATGCCGAACCGACAGATGATGTGTTGCCAGATGAATTTTTTGACCATCTGTTCGGTGATCTTTGCTAGCGGCTCGGCCTCCACCCACTTGGAAAAATAATCGACCGCCACTAGCAAAAATTTCCTCTGCCCGGTCGCCATCGGAAATGGACCAACAATATCCATTCCCTATTGATCGAACGGACATGAAACGGTTGATGCCTTCATTTCCTCTGCCGGTCGGTGGGAGAAATTATGGTACTTCTGGCATGAAAGGCACGGTCCGAGCGGCGTCTGCTTGTAAAGTCGGCCAAAAGTATCCAGCTAGCAGGATCTTCTTAGCTAGTGATCGTCCGCCCGGATGTCCTCCGCACGATCCTTGGTGTACTTCTTGGAGGATGTAAGCCGAGTCCTTCGAGCTCACGCATTTCAACAGCGGGCGTGAGAAAGCCTTCTTGTAGAGCTGATCGCCGATAAGTGTGAACCGACCGGCTCTCCTTCTTAGCAGCTGGGCTTCATTCTCATCGGGTAACGTGGCGCCCGAGCGGAGGAACTCTATGATGGGTGTCCGCCAGTCGCTTGGAAACGTGAGTCCATCCATCCGGTCGACGTGCGCCACCAACAGTACTTTTTCAATTGGCTGCTGAATGGCGACCGACGTTATTGAGCTTGCGAGCTTGGCTAACTCATCGGCCGCTTGATTTTCTGCTCTGGGTATCTTCTGGACAATAACTTCTCTAAAATCGGCTTTGAGCTTCTCGAAGGCTTCAGCGTAGAGCTTGAGCCGAGCACTATTGATTTCGAAGGTACCAGAGAGCTGCTGAGCGGCCAACTGCGAATCTGAGTGAAGCGTTACCCGACCGGCGCCGACATGCCGAGCTGCCTGCAAGCCGGCTATGAGGGCTTCATATTCTGCTTCATTGTTCGTGGCTTTATAATCCAGCTGCACGGATAAGTGCATCTTCTCTCCTTGAGGGGAGAGCAGCAGCATTCCAATCCCGCTTCCGAGCCGAGTGGACGATCCGTCCATAAATAATTTCCACATGGCTTCCGGCTCCGAATTCTGCACCTCAGTCACAAAATCTGCCAAGGACTGCGCTTTGATTGCCGAGCGGGGCTGGTATTGGATATCAAATTCACTTAACTCCGTCGTCTATTTGATGAGCCGTCCGGATGCCTCTGGATTTAGTAGAACACGTCCGAGCGGGCTATTGGTTTTGACGATGATAGTATGCGCCAGGAAGTATGGACGGAGATGCCGAGCGGCGAGGACCAGAGTGAAAGCCAGCTTCTCGAGCCCAGTGTAGCGAGATTCAGCATCTTTTAAAATGTGACTAAGGAAATACACAGGCTCTTCTCCGCTCGCCCTCACTAAAGCCGAGCCGATTGCTTGCTCGGTTGAAGACAAGTAAATACAAAGCGGCTCACCCGCAGCCGGCTTGGCCAATACCGGGAGAGAATTCAGATATGCCTTCAAGTCTTCGAACGCCCGATCGCATTCTTCATCCCAGTGAAACTTTGTGGCTTTGCGCAAAATTTTGAAAAAAGGAAGGCTCCGGTCAGCAGTTTTGGATATGAATCTGGACAGAGCAGTTATCCGACCGGTCAAACGCTGCACTTCCCTCAGATTCCTTGGGGGCGGCATGTCTTGTAGGGCTTTTATTTTGCTGGGATTTGCTTCAATACCCCGCTCGGTCACTATGTACCCCAAGAAACGCCCCCCTTTTGCTCCGAACAGGCACTTCTGGGGATTTAGCTTGACCCCATATTTGCGTAGCGTTCGGAAGGTTTCTTCCATATCCGTGAAGAGATCGGCCGCTCGGACGGACTTGATGAGGATGTCGTCCACGTACACTTCCAGATTTCGCCCGATCTGCTCTCTGAATACTTTATTCATCAAGCGCTGATAGGTGGCTCCCGCATTCTTCAATCCGAACGGCATCACATTATAGCAATATGTGCCGTCGGCCGTTACGAAGCTGACTTTTTCTTGATCTTCACGGGCGAGCGACACTTGATGATAGCCTTGGTAAGCATCGAGCATACATATTAATTCATAGCCGGCCGTAGAGTCCACCAACTGATCTATCCGGGGCAGAGGATAAAAGTCTTTCGGGCAAGCTTTGTTGAGGTCCCGAAAATCTATGCATACTCTCCACTTGTTGCCCGGCTTGGAGACTAATACTACGTTAGTCAGCCAGCTCGGGAACTGCACCTCACGTATATGGCCAGCTTCCAAAAGCTTCTCCACCTCCGCTCGGATGATGGCATTCTGCTCGGCGCTGAAATCTCTTTTTCTCTACTTCACAGGCCGAGCGTCCGTTCGGACGTGGAGCTCATGCTGCGCTACACTTGGTGAAATTCCGGGCAGCTCATGCGTTGACCAGACGAAGACATCATGGTTTCTTCGGAGGCATTGGATCACCTCCTCTTTCTAGTTGGCCTCCAGATCGGACGCGATGAAGGTCGTGGCCTCCGATCGGGTCGAGTGTATCTGCACTTCCTCTTTTTCTTCATAAACTAAAGAGGGAGGCTTTTCAGTTATGGTGTTTACCTCGATCTGGGGCGATTTCCGAGCGGAACTTGCTTCTGCTCGGACCATTTCAATGTAGCATCGCCGAGCTGCCAGTTGGTCTCCCCGTACCTCTCCCACTTTGTCTTCGACGGGGAATTTGATCTTCTGGTGGAAGGTGGAGACGGCCGCCCGGAACTCGCTGAGCGCCGGTCGTCCTAAAATGACGTTGTAGGAAGAAGGAGAGTCGACTACCACGAAGTTCGCTGTCCTCGTCCTCCTAAGCGGCTCCTCTCCCAGCGAGATAGCCAGTCGGATTTGCCCGACCGGCAGGACTTCATTGCCCGTAAACCCGTAGAGCGGGGTCGTCATGGGCAGCAGCTCGGCTCGGTCAATTTGTAGTTGATCGAACGCCTTCTTAAATATGATGTTGACGGAGCTTCCTGTGTCAATAAATACGCGGTGAATAGTGTAGTTGGCTATTACCGCTTTGATGAGCAGAGCATCGTCGTGGGGTACTTCAACTCCTTCCAAGTCCTTCCGCTCGCTCTCTGCTGCAGCCGACTGCATGGATTTGGAGCTGCCGGACGCTCGCTTTTCTGGCTCGGTTGGAGTCTCCTCCGGTCGGCCCACCAGCTATGATGTTGATCTCGCCTCGGGAAGTATTGCTTCTATTTTCCTCTTCCCGAGCGGACGGTCGGGACCGTTCTCTGGACGCTCGGCGATTCTCCTGCCTTGGAGAACGATGCCGATCGGGAGTCTGTTGCTGTCGCCTATCAGCTCGCGTCCGATCGGCTTCATTAGTTCTATGTCGCCTGTCGACTGAGGGAGACCGTCGGCCGCCATTCCGGGGCACGGGATGAGCCACGAAGGGGAGACTTCGACAATCCCTTGTGTTGTGCGTATCCGTCCGGTGGAAGGAGCAGAACATCGGGGTCCATTTCTTCTTTGGCTTGGGCTGGGCGGCAGCTACCTCTTGCACATGGGACCTGGTGTGGGGGGATCGGATTGCTTCGGCCCTTGGTCCTCTGGGCGGCTGATGAGCGGTGTGCTGTTTCCGCTCGGCAGGAGGAGCCCGCTCGGTTGGAGTTTCTTTTTTCCTGGCCGCTTGTGCTTCTTCCACGTTGATGTATTCGTTAGCCCGGTGTAGCATGTGATCATAATCTCGGGGCGGCTTTCGGATGAGTGATCGGAAAAAATCCCCATCCACTAGGCCTTGTGTGAAGGCATTCATCATGGTTTCCGAAGTGGCCGTTGGAATGTCCATCGCCACTTTGTTGAACCGTTGGATGTAAGCTCAGAGCGATTCACGGGCTTCTTGTTTGATGGCGAACAGACTAACGCTGGTCTTTTGATAGCGCCGACTACTTGCAAAATGATGGAGGAAGGCCGTTCGGAAGTCCTTGAAGCTTGTGATGGATCCGTCCAGCAGCCTCCGAAACCACCGTTGAGCCGATCCCGAGAGAGTAGTAAGAAAAACTCGGCACTTTACTCCATCTGTGTATTGATGGAGAGTAGCTGTGTTATCGAACTTACCCAGATGATCATCCGGGTCGGTTGTCCCATTGTACTCGCCAATCGTCGGAGGCACATAGTGCTTGGGCAGGGGGTCTCTTAAAATGGCCTCTGAAAATTGGCGATTAATCTTCTCGGGCGATGCGTCCGCTCGGGGGGCTTTCCCTTTTCTGTCATCTCGTCTCGGCATCTCGTTAGAAGAAGATCCCCGATCTCTATGAGTGGGTGCGGCGTCGGGGGTGCGGAATAGAGCCCGATGAAATGCGACGGTGGCATGTGGTGCTTCCGCTCGGCCTCCAGACGCTGACGTTGCTTGCTGCTCTGGCCGGTCGGCTGATGCCTTCTGTTTTTGCTCCACGAGCTTGGCGGCCCTCAACTCGATCAGTGCGTCGAGTTCTTCCGTGGAAAGCGTCACCGTGTGTTGTCGTCCAGCTTCATCCATTGTTTCCGTTCGGATGCAAGGGCGTTCCCACAGACGGCGCCAAATTGATCCTGTCCGAATACTGAATCAGCGGACGCTGGGCACGAGGCGCTCTCCGATTGCTGACGTGGATCTTCGACTGGAGGCACGAAGCTCCGGCGAACCTGCACAGAAGTCGGGCTGGGAAGGGGTTCCCGGCGGCGACCCTCCGACGCTCAAGTTAGGTAAGCAAATGGTGGAAAAAGTAGCTCCAAAGGTGTCTCACGCGTACCTCCGGCGAAGTATGAGGCTCGTTATATAGAACGGTGGAAGGGTCCCTGTGCGTCCACCGAAGTACATACATGTCCGCAGCCCATACTTCGGTATGTGTCTGTCAGAAAGCTTACCTGACGCCATACTGCTACAGTCCAATCACATCTTCGATGGGACAACAGAACACCTCGTTGTCAGACTTGGAGTATGGCCTAGCCATAGGATTTGACGGCTGTCAGAAGATGTTCCTGTCCCCCCTTTATCCACCGCCGGCCGGGACGTACGTCTGGCCGGCTGGACGGAGACCGTCGTCCGGACGGCCCTCATCCCCTACGCCGGCCGGGCGGCACGCCCCTCCCGTCTGGCCTGTCGCTTGCATTAATATGCTGGGGAGATTTCCGGGCGAGTGCCTTCCGCTCGGCTCTTAGACATTGTTTCCACTGAGCGCCGGAACCCTGATTTCGACAGGGCGCCTTTAACCATCAGCCGAACATCGTCCGGTCGGCCAGCCGATAGGACCTCGATTCCACCCGACGGCAGGCCGGCCGACCGTCCGGTCGGACCCGGCCCTCTCCGAATGGACCACTGCCACTTTGACTTTCACGTAGCGTTGACTCCACAGGGCGGGGTCCCCTGTTCTTACTACAGGATCAATGTAAATACTTAAAAATATATTTATTTAATATTATATAATTTCAAGATAATTAATTGGACGATGAAATTTATAAATAATAAGTATTAATGTTAAAAGAGATATATTATATGTGATAATAAAATTTATATTTTTTTGATGTAATAATAAGTGTTATAATCATGATGTACTATGAATGCTCTAAATCGATCTCCTATGAATAACTTTAGCATAGGGTAATCAGAAGACTAAGGAACGAGTGTTTATTGAAAAATAAATGCAATCAACAACTTTCATCGGACTACTACTATAATTTTACTTTAATTAAATTGGAAGACCAAAAAGAGCTTCTAGAAAATTATCGTAATTCTAGTAAATATTTTAAGGGGTCTCGATTTAACTCGGACCGAATTTATATTTATAAAAATACCCTAGACCAACTTTATAAAGTCACCTTTATGATGATGATAATTTCAAATAAAAAACAATATTCTTTTCACGACTAAGGGCATTAAATATTTCTCTCTGTATTTAACCATCTCAGTCCATTGTTCTTTCAATGTTCTTAATCATTCTAATCTTACTTTGAGATTACAAAAGTTCATTTCTTTTCGTGGGCTGACACGTATTATTATTCTCGTTAAAAGGGCATTATATATATATATTCATAATTATTTTATTTTTTTTAATACCCAAAATGGTTTAAACTCAAGAGTTGCCCATTTATATATATTTGGGCATTTCGACTGTGTGTCGTTTAGGGATTATATCGGACGTTTGTAACACAAGCAGAAAAACAAAAGACATGAGCGACTGGTAACTCACAGCCTAAAACCCTTCTAAACCCTTCCTCCCTATAAAAGCTACTCCCATTTCTTCGTCGCTGAACCCCCAACGGCCGCCACAGTCCGAGTTAGGGTTTTAGGAATCTATCGCCGGCGGCCATGATCGGCCGTTTGATCCCCTTACGCCTTTTCCGCTCCTCCGGGAGCCTCCGACTTTCCCGCTATGGCGTCGCTTCTGCTGCCGCTCACCCGTCCTCCGTCTTCAGCACTCATCCCGAAGATTATCCTCTCGGTTCGAAGTTTTTTACTACCCGCTCATCGAGGTCGGGTCTTGGCCCGGGGACGCGGGAAAATCGGAGAGGCGATTTCAAGTCGAGGGGTGCTGCTGGGCAAGCGAAGAGTCTGATCGACGACGAAGCAGAGCTCAGCGATTGGGTCAGTGATCTGAAGAAGGATTCCTTTCGCTTGAGAATGAAGAGCGATGATGACGAGGAATCGGATGGGGAGATGCACAGGAGTTATAAAGGAAGGGGTAGAGGTCGAGATAGCGACGAGTTCAGTTCCAGGGGAAGACGGTCTATGATGGATAGGTCGCCTTCTAGGAATGATGGGGGTAGAGGTCGAGATAGCGATGAGTTCAGCTCCAGGGGAAGACGGCCAATGATGGACAGGCCCCCTTCTAGGAATGATAGGGGTAGAGGTCGAGATAGCAATGAGTTCAGCTCCAGGGGAAGACGGCCGATGATGGACAGGTCGCCTTCTAGGAATGATGATTTTTCTCGGGAATCTAGTAGCGGGAAGTTCCGAAGTTTTGAAGGTGGAAGAGGTGGTTCTTTGCGGTCAATGAAGGATAAGCCACTGTCAAGGATGCAGCGGGATGACGATTTTGATGATTTTTCTGGACCATCTGGTAAATTTAAGTCTCGTGCTTCCAGGAATTCACTGGTTAAGAGACGGTTTGATAGTGATTTAGAGGATGATGATGATGATGATGATGATGATGATGATGATGATGATGAATTTGGTTCTTCGTCTAGGAAAAGCAAGGGGCGGGGTGGTCAAAAGATGCCTTCTACATTTTCAAGAAAAGATAAAAGAGATAACGACTTGAGCTTTAAACAGATGCGAGGCGTGGATAGGTCGGCGGTTTCAGAATCAGATGAGGAGGTTTCAGAATCAGAGGGAGAGGAAGATGAAGAAACTGAGCATGAGGATGATGTATCTGGTTTTAGTGATGATTTTTTTGGCAACAAAGATGAAAAAGAGGGGTCTGTTAATGATCTCTTGACGAGCTTAGGTTCCACCAAGTTAGGAAATGAAGACAATGCACACTCAGCGCCAAAAAAATCAGATTCAAGCAGTGATTCTTACCTGAGTGAAACTAGGTAATTTTTGCAATTTTGCTTCCTTATCGTGTAAAGAGTTGCTGCACTAGAATGGTTTACTTGAGTTTTTGCCCTCATATTTTTTGTAAAATTCCCATAGTGGTTAGCCAAGAAGCAAGCATGCAGAGCTACTTGAATCAAGTATTCAAGTTGGATCATAGTACAAACAAATTTATGTGAACATCATTTTCATAGGAATTTAGTTTGCTGATTGAGTCAAGTTTCTTTTCACTTTTTGTATGCTTTGGAAGAAGACATTTAAATTTTAATATACGTCTCAAGAGAAAAATGAAATATATCAATCCAGATGCAGTATTTGTTGCAGTTTATGCATTCAAGTATTATTGTTTGTGGTGTGATTAGCAAGGAGTTAACGTATAAGTTGTGTGAATGCTTTGTTGGTTCTAAACTTTAACTAATACTGCATTTTTCAGATTTGATGAGTGCTCCATCTCACCTTTGACGCTTAAAGGAGTAAAAGCAGCTGGATATGAGAAGATGACACTTGTGCAAGCAGCGACCCTTCCTGTAATACTTCAAGGTTAGCCATCTTATGTCATTTCTTGCATTTGCATGCGGATGATATAAGGATCTTTCTTTTATTTGACATTGAATATTATCTAGTTTGTCAATGCCTCATGGTTAATAATTCTTGAGATTCATCATTCTGATCAAGGGTTGATTTGTTGGAGAAATTGAATTAGATAAGGTGTTAGAATGACTGTCCAATAGAGTGCTTATAATGTCTTAGCCAACTGATATCTCCCTATGGTTTGCTACACAGTTTTTTCAGGAATTGCATTATTGTTATCATTTGGATAAATCATTGTACTCTGACTTGATCTTGATTCAATATGTCAAGAATAACAAATTCCTGCAGTTGGATATGTTTAACATTTCTTTACATCTAAGGCCTGCTCCACTTGACTATTCATCTCTTTTATTGCAACGGTCTGTAGATTATCATCGTTTTAAAATTTTTTTTTTGCGATACAGTAACTCTACACCACCCCCCTGGTTTTCCTATGTCTTGTTTTTTATGCTTTACAGTACAAACTCAGGGCCCCTTCCCCCCTCCAAAGGGTTTCCTTTTATTTATATCCACTGATTTTGTCACCTTTCCATCCTTTGAAGGAAGACTGAACCCTAAGCTCTGTACCCCCCGTGGATGAAAAACTTATTAAGAAAGAATTTTTTTATTTTTTGCAAAAGGCAGTTGAAAGCAGGAGATTAAGTTTAGGGATATGAGTGCACAGGAATTATGAACTAAGAAAAGAACATCAGGTAAGGGATATGAAGAAAGTATATTGGTTTCTCATTCACTGGTTAATAAGCATAATATTTCTAACAGATCTAGAGCTTTAAGTATGTATTTCAACTAAGTTCATTAGAGTATTTAATACCAGTCTTCTACAATTTTTCTTTCCCATGGTAGGTGCACTCTATATAATCACGTCCTTGCACCTTTATTCACATGCTCAATTTGCATAGAGATTTTCTGCCATATCTGTGCAGCATATTCATATATGCCACAGATCCCAGATGGTGGTTTTTGAAACTATGATGCCGCATGCTCATAGTTGAGTGCGGTGGTATATAATGTTCGTATTTTAACGCCCTGCATTCCAAGTGACTGCACCCCCATCATCATGCTCCATGCCTATAGTTTAACATAGGCAAGCTGGGTAATCCTTAATCTAGTAGGTTGCCCCCATCCAAATAAGTAATAATTTTGGAATGGAATTGTATCCACTTCATTTCATGATTATGACTGGACAATGTCAGCATTTTGGTTTTATTTGCAGGTAAAGATGTTCTGGCAAAAGCAAAAACTGGAACTGGGAAAACTGTTGCATTTTTGGTGAATAATCCACCTTTGGAATTCTGCACTTCTCAATTTTTACACAGCATTTCCCCCATAGTTTTGCCATGTGATAATTGTGAACCAATTGGCTGCTTCAGCTTCCAGCAATTGAAGTTGTCTCAAAATTACCTCCTGTTGATCGCGATCAAAGAAGACCACCAATCAATGTTCTTGTTATTTGCCCTACTCGTGAGCTTGCAGATCAAGCTGCTGCAGAGGCTGATAAGCTTCTTAAATTTCATCCATCAATTTGTGTACAAGTGGTGATGGGCGGAACACGATTAGCACTAGAACAAAAAAAGATGCAAACTAACCCATGCCAGGTAAAATATTGGAATTCTTGGGGAAACGTGAGGGTTCTTTCAACAATGGAAGTGATTCTCGTTAAAACTCAGATATTGCATTTGCAGATTCTTGTAGCAACTCCTGGAAGGCTTCGAGATCATATTGAGAATACTCCAGGATTTGCTACTCAGCTGATGGGCGTCAAAGTTCTCATCCTTGATGAGGCTGACCGTCTCTTGGATATGGGCTTTCGAAAAGATATTGAGAAGATTGTGACTGCAGTTCCCAAACAGCGGCAAACACTTTTATTTTCTGCAACTGTTCCAGACGAGGTATGTTTGTTTTCAATGATATGAATACTTGCCATATACTGATTATGAATTTCATTAATTTGATTCAAAATGCCCAGGTCCGCCAAATATGCTACATTGCTATGAGAAGAGACCTTGAGTTTATTAATACAGTTGAAGAAGGGACTGAAGAAACACACTCACATGTACTTTTATTTGTTTGCTTATATAACTGCACAAACATCTGAATTTCCATTGAATTATTGGTGTAACTGCTTTTCAGGTTAGACAGATGCAATTGGTTGCACCGCTTGAGAAACATTTCTCGACATTGTATAGTGTTCTAACTGAACATATTTCAGAAAATGCTGACTATAAGGTAGGTGTTACTTGAGCCCTAGTGGCTATCCATTTTGTCATGTTCTGGACTCTTTGTTTTTAATGTATCATCTCAATGCAGGTTATTGTGTTTTGTACAACAGCAATGGTGACAAGGCTGGTGGCTGATCTTCTTTCTGAACTAAAACTTAATGTTAGGGAAATTCATTCTAGAAAGCCTCAGACTTACAGGACCAGGGTTTCTAAAGAGTTTAGAGAGTCAAAAGGTCTTATTCTTGTCAGTTCTGATGTTTCAGCGCGAGGAGTGGATTATCCAAATGTGACATTTGTCATACAGGTAGTCATTTTGTTATATAACTCAATTTTGCTTGATGCACCTTCATGTTTAGGAACTTCTATTAGTCAATTTTGCACTGTTCCATGGTCTTTAGTTGTTCTGATTAAGATCCAATGATCCTGAATAATGTTAGTGCAATTCCCTTTGACTCATCTGTGTAAATTATCTGCCTGCAGATACTCACCATCATGTGTGGTGCTAGTCTTTGTCTATGTCTTATCCCTCTATGCAAGACTATTTTGTTTGTGATTTTCAAATCTTTTAAATCTTTTAATTTTGTTAAGTAGAGTTTTGTCTTCGTTTGCCCCTTGCACCTTATCTTAATTGACACAACTTATCTAACGGTGGAATTTTATAGTCGATTTTGACATGTCCATACTAGATTAACCTATTTTCTCATTCATCATTTTTGGGCACTTAATTGATTCCAAATGTATTTTCATTTTTTTAAAATAATTCCACACATCTGTTCTTATATTCTAATCTCAAATTAATTGTTGTTGATTTCCTCATATTTCAATCCATAAAATTATGGCATGACATACCACGAGTCTTTATGTATGATTTATTCATCAGAATCTCATTCTTATTGAATAATAAATTCAAAATATTTAAAACTACTTGTACTGATTTGAGATTATCTTAATTATTTCTCACTTCCTTTTTTGTAATTGATTACTTTTTTTTTACTTAGGATTTTTAAAGTTTCTCTCTGCAATTATGGTTTGAGGATAATCTATTTACTCTGATTAGTTAGCACAATGCCATGTGCAGATATCATACATTGAGATTTATCTTTTTCATGGACTTAATTGTGAAGATCATGTGGAATTTAACATAGGTAGAAGGGATAATCAGGATTAAAATCCCTAATTTTTCCCACCTCTAACAATAATATTATTGGTTAGTTCATCTTGGATTGACGTAAATGATAGGGGGCTTACGATTTGTTAATGTTGCAACCTACATTTACTGGAAAATCATTTGTAACACTTCTGGTGGCTTTAACATTAGTAAATTATCATGTTGATACAAATACTAGACATTCCTTCTCCAAAATTTGCTAATTATACCTTGATTTCTAAAATTCTTTTAAATTTCTCACTAGGAATCTGGATGTACCGAACCTACACATCTTACCTATATTTATTATCTTTAAAATTTCTTTGATTCCATTCATTCTAATGTGATGAATTAATGAATGATTCCTAACATACCATTGGTCTCAGACTCTCGGTCTCTAAAACCAAGTTTTTCTTATTAATGCTTGTGAGTGTTGTACGAGCATTTTGGTATCAAAGTTGAAAATAGTAGCTAAGAGTGTACTCGGTGAGTCAAAGGACATGTACCACTAAGTAAAGAATCTTGGTGGTGGAATGAAAGGAAAAACGAATAGCTTATAAGGAATTATATATTTGTAAGAATGAGAAAAATTTAAAAAAATATACAATAGCCAAGAAAGAAGCTAAGAAAGTAGTGAGTGAAGCAAAAAATGAAACTTTTGAACGGTTATATCAAAAATTGGATACAAAAGAAGGGGAAAGAGACATTTATAGAATAGCTAAAGTGAGAGAAAGGAAAACAAGAGATCTTAACCAAATAAAATGTATTAAAGATGAATGTAATAGGGTATTAGTAAACGATGAAGAAATAAAAGAGCAGTGGAAGAGGAAGAGGTATTTTCATCAACTTTTTAATGAAGGTTTAGGTGATTAACTTAACTTAGGTAATTTAAGTAGTTCAAATGAGCATAGAAATTTTAATTTTTATCGTAGAATTCAAATTTCAGAAGTAAAACAAACTTTAAATGAGATGCACAATGGAAAAGCTGTTGGACCAGATGATATTCCGATAGAGGCATGTAAATGCTTATGGAAACAAGGTATTGAATGACTTACAAAATTATTTAACATGATATTGAAAATAAAAAAAAATGTTTGATCAATTGAGGATAAGTACTCTAGTTCCCTTATATAAGAACAAGAGAGACATATAAAACTGTGCAAACTATAGGGGTATTAAATTAATGAATCGTACTATGAAATTTTGAGAAAAAGTAATAGAAAAAAGATTAAGAAAGGAGACCATAGTGACAGAAAATCAATTTGGGTTCATATCTGGAAGGTCGACAATAAAAGCTATACATCTTCTTAGACAATTAATTGAAAAATATCGGGAGCAAAAACAAGATTTACACATGGTATTCATTGACTTAGAAAAAGCTTATGATAGAATCCCAAGAGAAATTATATGGAGAATTTTAGAAAAGAGAGGTGTTAGCGTAACATATATTGACCTAATTAAAGATATGTATGAGGATGTAACGACCAGAGTAAATACTTCATGCGGAGTAACTGAAGCATTTCCAATAAAGATAGGGTTACATCAAGGATCAACTCTAAGTCCCTATTTTTTTACACTAATTATGGACGAACTCACTGCACATATTTAAGACACAGTACCGTGGTGCATGTTGTTGTTTGCAGATGATATTATTTTGGTAGATGAGACACGTGAAGGAGTAAATGTTAAACTAGAATCTTGGAGGGAAACACTAGAAGGGAAAGGTTTTAAGCTTAGTAGATTAAAGACAGAATATATAGAATTCAAGTTTAGCAATATTAGAAGTAATGAAACAATTGTTAAGATAGGAGCGGATGAGTTGCCCGGAACTGAGAGATTTAAATATTTAGGATCATTTTTGCAAAATGATGGAGGGATTGAGAGAGATGTCTTACATAGAATACAAGCAGGATGAGTGAAATGGAGGGGAGCGTCGAGTGTTTTATGTGATTGTAAAGTACCTCTTAAACTTAAAGGTAAATTCTATAAAATCGCAGGTAGACCTGTTATGTTATATGGAGCTGAATGTTGGGCTATAACTCGAGCACATGAGCAGAAGATAAGAGTTGCAGAGATGATGATGTTAAGGTGGATGTGTGGACATACGAGGACAAAATAAGAAATGAGAACATTAGAGAGAAAGTCGGAGTTGCATCTATTGAGGAAAAACTCCGAGAGACACGTTTAAGATGGTACGGACATGTACTTAGACGACCAATAAATGCGCCAGTTAGGCAATGTGAAACTATGATAAACATACATATCAGACGAGGAAGAGGAAGATCAAAAAAGACTTGGTTAGCAATAATAAAACAAGATAAAATTTATTTAAATATAGATGATGATATAATAGGAGATAGAGCTCAATGGCGTAAAAGGATTCATACAGCCGACCTCACCTAGTGGGAAAAGGCTTTGTTGTTGTTGTTATTGTAGTAGTGTTGTACAAGCATTTTTCTTTTTAAAGAGGAGGATTGTGTTAGATTGCCAACTAACGTTAAACTAAAACAAATGTTTAATGAATAAATTCATTAAACTATTGTACTAATGCTAGGTTATTTCCCGGAAGGAATGTGTTGTAGGTCCGATTGTAACGTCTTGGTAAGGATTGCTACATCTTCAGAACTCGGGTGTAGTGTTAAATATGCAAGAGTTCGTGTTGTAGGGTGTAACGTATCGGCAAGGGCCGCTATATTTCCATGATAACTTCGGTGTAGTGTTAAATAGGCAAGAGTTCTCACACCATATGTTAGATAAGAACAAATATTATAAAAAAATTAATAGTTCAGGATTTGGAACATGGAATATAGGAAACTTCATTGTAAAACAATGTAGGTAGTAGATACGATAATTAGGAGAAGAATTGATATTTTGTGTATATAAGAGATAAAATGGGTAGGCGAGAAAACAAAGATGATAGAGAACTTAAGTTTTAAGTTATGATACATAGAAAAGAATAAAACAAGAAATAGAGGGTATTGTTGTATGTAGTTCGTCAAATGATGAAGTTATAGGAGTAATTATAAAGAAAGATAGAATTATAGCTTTCAATTTAGTAGTGGTGAAAAAAACTACGAACGTAATTAGCAAATATGCACCTCAATTAGGATTAAATGTAGATACCAAATTAAGCTTTTGGGACGTCCTAGAAGAAATATCACAAAATATTCTGCCAATGAAATAATTTTAATAGGAGTTGATTTAAAATGAGCATGTAAAGTGAAAAATGAGGAATATGAGGGTGAGAGGGTGCATGGAGTATATGCGTTTGGAACAAGAAATGAAGAAGGGAAAATTATATTGAATTTTGCAATAACATATGACCTTATACTAGAAAATACATTTTTTAAGAAAAGAGAACATTTGGTCACATTCAAAAGTGGGAATAATAGATTGCAAATTGATTTTTTTATGATTTGAAAAGGGGAGAGAAAGATTTGTAAAGATTGCAAGGTCATCCCTTGATAAAACTTAATTACCCAATATAGATTAGTAGGGTTGGATATACGTCTCAATCATAATATCATTAGAAGAAAAACATATATGACTCCTAGAATTAAGTGTTGGAATCTAAAAGATGGGAAATAAAACATATTTAAGGAGAAAGTAGAAGTACAAGCATTAAGTGAAACATACGGTGATTCTAGTACATGGGATAAGATGATATAAAATTGAAAATAGTAGCGAGGAATGTACTCGGTGAGTCAAAAGGGCATGCATCACCAAGAAAAAAAATATTGGTGGTGGAATGAAAAAGTACAGGAGAAAGGAAAAGTGAATCGTTTACAAGAACTTATTTATTTGTAAGAATGAGAAAAACTTAAAAAATATACAATAGCCAACAAAGAGGTTAAAAAAGTAGTGAATGAGGCAAATAATGAAGCTTTTGGACGGTTATATCGAAAATTGGATTTAAAAGAAGAGAAAAGATACATTTATAGAATAACTAAAGTGAGAGAGAGGAAGACAAATGATTTTATCCAAATAAAATGTATTAAAGATAAATGCAATATCACGCTAGTAAATGATAGAAAAATAAAAGAGTAGAGATATTTTTATCAATTTTTTAATAAAGATTTAGGTGGTTAACTTAACTTAAGTAATTTAAGTAGGTTAAATCAATATAGAAATTGGGTAACTACTCGAGTTCCTTTGTATAAAAAAAATAAAAATGTTCAAAATTGTACAAATTCTAGGGTATTAAACTAATGAGTCATACCATAAAATTTTAGAAAAAAGTAATAAAATATATTAAGGAAGGAGATCACGGTGACCGAAAATTAATTTGGATTTACGCTTAGAAGGTCGACAATAAAAGCTATACATCTTTTCAGACAACTAATTGAAAATTATTAGGAGCAAAAGTAAAATCTACACATAATATTCATTGATTTAAAAAAAAAACTTATGATAAGTTCCAAGAGAAATTATATAGAGAATTTTAGAAAAGAGAGGTATTAACGTAGCATATATTGAATTAATTAAAGATATGTATAATGATGTAACGGCCAGAGTGAACACTTCATGCAGATTAACTAGAAGCATTTCCAATAAAGATAGAGTTACATCAAGACTCCAATCCTTATCTTTTTCCATTAATCATAGATGAACTCACTCGCCACATTCAAGAAATAGTACTATGGTGCATGTTGTTTGCAGATGATATTGTTTTGGTAGATGAGACGCATAAATGAGTAAATGCTAAACTAGAATTTTAGCGTAAACCTTATAAGTGAAAGGTTCTAGGCTTAGTAGAGTAAAGACAAAATATATATAATTTAAGTTTAACAATATTAAACGTTGAGATAATTATTAAGATAGGAGATGATGAGTTGTGAGAGCTTTAAGTATTTAAGATCATTTTTTGCAAAACGATGGAGGGATTGAGAGGGATGTCTTATATAGAATACAAGAAGGATGGTTGAAATGGAGGAAAACATCGGATGTTTTATGTGATGGTAAAATAACTCTGATATTTAAAGGGGAAGTTATGCAAAACATCGGTTAGATCTGTTATGTTATATGACGCTAAATGTTGTACTATAACTCGAGCATATAAGCAGAAGATGAGAGTTACAAAGATGAGGGTGTTAAGGTAGATGTGTTGATATACGAAGATGGATAGAATAAGAAATAATGAGAGTATTAGAAAGAAAGTCAGAGTTGCATCTATTAATGAAAAACTTTGAGAGATACGTTTAAGATGGTACAAACATGTACTTAGACGACCAAAAATGTTCTAGTTAGGCAATGTGAAACTATGATAAATATGCACATCAAATGGGGTAGAGGAAGACAAAAAAAAACTTGACTAGCAATAATAAAATAAAATAAAATTTATTTAAGTATAAATAATAATATAGTAGGGGATAGAGTCCAATGGTGTAGAATAGTGTAGAAAGATATATATAGCTTATCCCACCTAGTGGGATAAGCTTGGTTGTTGTTGTTATTGTTGTTGCTGTTTGTCAGTGTTGTAGAAATGATCTCTCTTTCTATTGTAATAGTATGCTTATCCTTTTGTTAGTTAGCTTGAGATTATAAGATTCCTTTATGTGGTATATTTGACAATACAAGGATCAGTTATTTTATTTCAGACAACATGAATTTAGGATTTTACCAAATATCCAATGGGCGGTATGGTGGATCAAATGAATTCTTATTAGCAAGTATATTTAAGATTACCGCATATCCAAATCTGCTGCGACTACAATAGTTTTTATTTGGATATTTAAGACGACGGTCTTCACTTATTTGTGCACGTGGCAATTAGATATGCAATCATGCGAGTTCAATTTGCATAGGAAGTAGCTTGCAGATTTCTAAAGATGATAGTTTTTCCCTTCAGTCTATCCAATTCTCATTGATATCTCGTCTTGTTAAAGTTTGTCCAAATTTCATAATTTTCCATATTTAATGGTTTAAACAGATTTTTTTGTCACCAAATTAATTCTTTGCTAATCAATATCCATTCCTTATTTTGTATTGTTCATTTTTAGAATTATAATGACAAAGGGAATGTGGTCCCTTTGACATGGTCATTTTAAACTTGAATAGTCAACCATTGTTGATTACTGATCGTGAAATTTACTGATCTTTGAGCATCTCTGCTTGTGCCACAGTTGGGAATCCCTGCTGACAGAGAGCAGTATATACATAGACTAGGTAGAACGGGCAGGAAAGGCCAAGAAGGAGTAGGCATTTTGATGTTGGCACCATGGGAGGATTTCTTTTTAAGTAGCATCAAGGATTTGCCGATAACAAAGGCTGAAGCACCGACAATTGACTTGGACACAAGAAAAAAGGTATATCTTAATTATTTCATTTTATATCATTGTTGTCACTGTACAGGTTTATAATCATTTTGATGTTTCTCTGATTTATTGTCTTTATTTCATTCTTTCATGAATTCTCAGGTTAGACCCCTCTTAAATCTAAACTGTCATGTCTTAGTTTTCCCCTATCTCAGTATTTAGTTCCTGATCAGTGTCTTGCGGTTATATGTGCACATCTACATTTATATAAATCATGCTGTCCTCATTGGGTGTCATTGGTTAAATTTGGCTGAGATTTTGCTGCAGATTGGCATAATATTCCAATAATATTCTGTGTTTCTGATACACAAAAGGGAAGATTTCGTTTTAAATCTCACCAATAATTTTTTTTTTTGGTTGGCTGAAATCTATTTTTAGTGTGGGATTGATGTGCAGTACATATTTTTTCAAAGTGGACAGTAATTTTCTTGCTTCAAGTGCAATCAACTCCTGTTTACTTGTCACCTCTTCAATGTGCTAACAATCAACATAATACTTGGGTGTCTTGCTATATGATAATTATCCACACTAGACCCAGGTCAATTAGGAATTGGTGGATTCTGACCGTTAGAATGGAGCTTGTGTTGTATTTTGGTGTAACATAGCATTACTATCTTTACAAATATGCTATGTTGCATTTAGATTTTTAGTTTAATCTTTTTGGTTAACTATTTATCTTATTCCTTGATCAAACACTTAAGTGTAATTGATACAACTGGTGTTCAACTCCTTCCATTGGCCATGCAGGTGGAACGAGCACTTGCACATGTAGAGCTGAAGCACAAAGAGTCGGCATATCAAGCATGGCTTGGATACTACAACTCTAACAAAAAAATTGGCCGTGACAAATCCCAACTCGTATCTCTCGCCAACGAATTCAGCCGAAGCATGGGGCTCGACAATCCACCCTCTATAGCCAAAAATATACTCAGTAAGATGGGGCTCAACAATGTGCCTGGCTTGCGAGCTAGATAGTCCTTTATTGGTTTATTAAGAAACATCTTTTATTTACATTTTTTACACTTTCCCTCCCTACGAAAAACAGCTTGGTAATTTTTAACACTTGTCAGTAGTGTATTGTGCTCAGAATGAGTGAGATCTTGTAATTTAGCAGAGTTTATCACCACCTTTGGCATGCCTAAACTATATGCATATTTTTATATCGAATGTTATTAACTGTCTGAATAGCAAATCTTTGTCGAGCAGATTTTGGAATCATTTGTGCTACAGTGTTTTATTATCAGCCTTTGACTCTCTGTTCTTGTCAAGTATGATTTTACATTGCTAAGCTCACAAAAGGATATACACTTGAATTGCTGTGGCAACTGCTGGTCAGCTCAGATATGTCGTCGGCTGCTGCTGCTGCTGCTCATGCAGCAGCTGCAGGTGAGTCTGCAGGTTAGATTACAGCACGAGTTGGAGGTGGCCAAAAGCCTGAGGCCTCTCTGCGTGCTGGGCTTGCAAATGCAACCTTGAAAGAGATGGCTGAATGGTGGAAGAACCAAGAAAGATTAGGGTTTTGGAAGGGAGCAAATATTGTGTTATCAGATTCTATGCTTTTTATTTTTTTATTTAACCAAGTATATGATCTTCTATCCAATTAGTCTTACAAATGGACGGCTCATAGTTAGGAGATAAAGGCAACAAATGGTAAATTTAGTTTTCTAAATTATTTTCTTTACCACAATTTTCTTATGGTAAGACTGTACAAATATGAAAAATCGAGGAGCAATTTGAGATTTGCCAAAAGGAATATTCGTCCATCCACTCCAAATTTGGCAAGTGACAGAAGATTCAGGGAAAAATTTACGCATACCTTCTTTTTCTAGAAAACGATAAAATAGGACAAAAGCATTGAATGAGGACCCAGCCAGTTCGAGTTTGGCTTCATGGTAGGCCTTGACTCAGACAAAATAAATGGACCAAAATAGGAAATCTCCAATCTTGCTTTTTGGAACTTTTCATTATGGCGCACATATGATTATGATTCTGACAATGTGGCCCATGTACATTTTCATATACACCCCTCGTAGTCTCAAGTTGATTGATGGCTTGGGTATCTTGAATGATTGATGTACTTGATAAAAGTTTGAACACACGACATTCCATTCGGTATAGTAGGTTGATTTAACCTAATAATCTCACCACCACTCTTATAGAAATTATGAATTGATCATTTCCTAATTAATTTGATGGTAGGTTATAATTTGACTTCATGATTTATTTTTCTTCACATAATTTAGAAATAAATTGTGAAGAATGTCTAAGATGAATGTAATAATCTTTTACTATAATTAATTGATTGTTTCATATTTCAACTCCTACAATGATTTAAGAGTTGTGCTAGACATATTTGATGTTGGAGACAAAGGGGAAAGAAACCAAGGAGAAAGAATAAGAGATAGAAGATCTACATCTTTGAAAATTAATGGGCAAAAAACAAAAGGATGCCCCAAATTAACAAGAAATATCATATGAGTGTCCCTTTTTTTTTTCTTTTTTTTTTAAATAATCAAATGAGTGTTTCTCTCATTATTTTATTTCAAAAATACTTTTGAATCTAATGATACGGTAGAAATTATCGAGTAACTTCTATAACGCGTTTAAAGTAGGTTTAGGATTTAAAATTTATAGTTTACACCAAATAGAAGTTACCAAATAATTACTACAAGGTATAGAAGTTACTCAATAGCTACAATTTATTTAGAGTGACTTTAGGAATTAGGATAGTAGTAATTACATAATAGATTTTATAATTATTTGAAGTGATTTTAATAAACACTTAAATAATTTTTACCAAATTAGTAAATAATATTTTGATATAATAATGTTTAGAGATCCTAAATCCTAATATCATACAAAACACGTTGTAATAGCTACCCAGTAGTTTTTATATATTGTATCAACTACTAGGTACCTTCAACGCAGTATAAATAATATTTTGATATAATAATATTTAAAGATCTTAAATCCTAAATCTCAATCTCACACTAAACATATTGCAACAACTACTCAATAATTTCTATACATTGTACCAAATATTAGGTAGTTTCTACGCAATATAAATCCTAAATTCTAAATCTTTTATTCATCTTAATAGCGTTTTAGCAATTCCAGGATATCTTTTGTAATAGTGTTAGATTAAAGGATATTTTCAAGATAAATTTACGAGAGAAGCGTTCATTTGATTTTTTTTATATATAATAGACGATGAGCTATAAAATTTGAGAAGCCTTTTGATGTTTACTCAAAATTAAAAATCATAAATCTCAATCTCACACTTAAGATATTGTAATAGTTATCAGTATTTTTTATACGTTGTATTAGATATTAGATAGTTTTTACATAGTATAAATACTAAATCTTATATTGGTAGAAATTAAGAAAAAGGAAAAAATACTCATATTATTGAATCCAAAATTGATAATTGGAAATACATAATATAAGGTTTTTATATAATTTATAGTTAAAAACCCCTAAACTTTAAATATAAAAGGGAAAAAGATCAAATTGCCCTAAAAGCTATAAATAAATAAATATATATAATTTAACATCCCCCCTCAAACTCACGATGCTACAGCTAGAAACATTGAGAGTTTGTCAGATAAGAAACGAAACTGTGAAGCAGAATGTGATTTGATAACATATCAGCAATCTGTAACTTTGAAGGAACAAAAAGTAATGTGATGGTACCAATCTAAAGATGGTGACGAGTAACGTGACAATCAATTTCAATATGCTTCGTTCACTCATGAAAAACTGAATTACATGTAATTTGAATTACACTCTGATTATCACAATGTAACGGAGTAGGTTGATGCAAAGAAATACCCATATCCACAAGCAACCAACGTAACCAAACTATCTCACAAGTAGTTGAGGTCATGACACGATACTCAGCTTCTGTGGAAGATCTAGAAATAATATCTTGCTTCTTACTCTTCCAAGAAATGAGGGAATCATCAAGAAAAACGTAAAAGTCAGTGGTAGATTTACGATCCATAGGATCACCAACCGAATTCGCATCAGAGTATGCATACAGTTCAAGATATGAAGTAGAAGGAAATAAAAGGCTTTGAAATTGAGTCTCCCGAAGATACTTGAAAATACGAAGAACAGTTGCCCAATGAACTGTAGTTGGTGCAACGATAAATTGACTAACCACATGAACAACATACGCAATATCTGGATGGGTCACAATGAGATAAACCAGGCTTCCAACAATAGTTTTGTACATACTAGGATCTGACAAAGGTGAGTTATCAGATGGAGAATATCGAGCATTAGTCTCAATAGGAGTATCAACAACTCTATTATCAGTAAGACGAGCACGCTCAAATAGATCAGATATATACTTTAACTAGGATAAAAGATAATCTTTCGGGGAATAAGCAACCTCAATGCCAAGAAAGTAGCGTAGTATATCTTCATAGCAAAATGACGAGCCAACTCAGACTTTAGGGAAACAATTCCATCAGAATCATCACCAATAATAATCATGTCATCAACATAGAATGATAAAAGAATATGACATGCACTCGTACATGTAATAGACAATGTCGAATCATGATTACTAGGACGAAAACCAAGCGAAGTAATCACTGTAGAGAACTTCTCAAACCAAGCACGAGGTACTTGTTTGAGACCATAAAACGCTTTATGAAGCCTACAAACTTCACCTGGTTGGTGTGAAATACTAGGAGGAGGTGTCATATAAACTTCTTCATAAAGATCATTATTTAGAAATGCATTCTTGACATCCATCTGAGAATAATTTGAATCAGATTTCCATGAAGCATCTACACAATCATGCACGATGACAGAATGAATAATACTCAGAATAACTAAACTGTAAGGATACATATCTGTACGATCCGTAAAACTAGTGTCAGGACGACCCGTGGTCTCACAGAGAATTTGAGGCAGAAAAAGATGTCAAACATAGAAATTGACAGCACAAGGCGTCAGTGTTGAAATCAGTAGAAAAGGACGTCAATACCAAAATCGGTAACATAGGGCGTTGGCACCGAAATCGACATAAAAGAGCGTCGGCGCCGAAATCGACAGAAAGAGCGTTGGCACCGAAATCGGCAAGGCAAGTAGTCGGTGTCAAAATCGACAGGGCAGGTCATTGACATCAAAATCGGAAGGATAGGGCGTCGTCACCGAAATCGGCAGCAACAGGAGGAGATGACAGCGACAACAGTAAACAATAACCGGGGTAGCAGAAAAAATTAGGTCAGAGAAAGAGAACCTTACTCTGATGCCATGTAGAAATTAAGAAAATGAAAAAACTAGCCATGTTATTAAATCCAAAATTGATGATTGTAAATACAAAGTATAAGGTCTTTATATAATTTAGTTACGAAAACCTAAACTCTAAATATAAAAGGAAAAAGATAAAATTATCCTAAAAACTATTAACAAATAAATATATATTGATATGGATATGGCTTAAGGATAGAGGGGGAATTAGGAGAGAGAAGGAGGACATTTTGGTCATTGTACTGTAGCATCCCTTTTAGGGCACTGCTCACTCGTTGGAAAGGAGGCGGCTTCGTGGCTTTCTTCTGCCGCCACCACTGCCAGGAGGTGGCCACTCCTTTTCCTCATGGACGTCGACTAGTGGAGGTCCGTTTCTTCTCGGCTCTCTTTCACGACTGTGAGATCGACACCCTCTCGCCGTCTTCACCCTGAGTTGGGCGCCACTGCATTTGGCGACCAAGAGCCCCCGCTCCCGCAACCTCTTCCTCTCCACGCTTGCTGCCAAGGCTGCCTCTCCCTCTCCATGTCGCGGCCAAGGCTGCCACTACCCAAGCACAGATGCTGCTTTGGAGATTTTCCATCGCATCCCCTTGCCAACGCTGACACCTCCTCTTCTCCCTGCTTACGTGTGTTGCCCCTCTCTCACGCTCTCTCTCCTTCGCCGCTGATGGGAGCACGCTTCTGACTCTGATCGCCTCTGAGGCTAGCTGCCCCTTTCTCCTCACACCGCTTCTGCTGTCGACATTGCACTCTGCCGCCTTATTCACGTCGATGCCGCCTTCGCCGCATCCATCGACAAGCGTTGAGCGCCTCTTCTCCGACATTCCTCTCTTCGTTCAGAGGTCACCTCTCATCGTCGTCGGCCTCCTCATTGCTGCCGTCCTCCTCATTGTCGCCGCTACTTCCAGCGATCACTGCCTACCCTCTCTAGCGTTAAGTAGGGCTGACATTTTTTAAAAAATTCCTGACCCTTCTTGACTCCCATCCCATTCCCGTCCCGAATTTTTCCCGACCCGAATGTTTCCCTACCCGAGGGGTTGGGATTTTTCCCGACCCAATCAAAATCAAGAAAAGGATTGGGAACACAAGCTTTACCCGACGGGATTCCTGACCCGACCCAACCCAAATATATTAATAATAATTTTAATTATACTTTTTTTAAAAAAATAGCATAGAAAATTAGGGTTAAAATTAAAATATCTAAAAATGAAGGACGATTTAAAAAAAAACATAAAAAGAAAAGTAGAAAAGAAAGTGTTAGGGTAGCAAGGTTGCAAACATAGTCCCATATTGAAAACATATGGGAAAGATCATGGGTTTATAAGAGAAAAAGATATCTCCATTGACATGAGGCCTTTTGGGGAGAGCCCAAGAGCAAAGTCATGAGGGTCTAGGCCAAAAGTGGACAATATCATACCATTGTGGAGATATCTAAATTCTTTTCGATCCTATAATTGGTATCAGAGCCCATCATACCATTGTGGAGATATCTAAATTATTTTCGATCCTACAATTGGTATCAGAGCCCGGACTACCAGAAGGTTTAACCACCGGCTGTGCACAAGAGTTATGGTCTGATTGAACCATGTGGGTACAATATTGACCTCGAACAAAGAAAGTGAGGGCTCCTATGTTTAGATCAAGAGGACCAGACACCAGGTGGGAAGTCCTAGTTGCGGCTAGGCAAGGAAGTCCTAGTAGGTCGGGTGGACCGAGGGGCAGGAAGACCTGGTGGGTCGAGGATCGGATGTGGGAAGCGTATGGTCCTTTGTTTGAGGGGGGGATTGTTAGGGTTGCAAGGTTGCAAATATAGTCCCATATTGAAAACACATGGGAAAGATCATGGGTTTATAAGAGGAAAAGATATCTCCATTGTTATGAGGCCTTTTGGGGAGAGCCCAAGAGCAAAGCCATGAGGGTCTAGACCCAAAGTGGACAATACCATACCATTGTGGAGATATCTAAATTCTTTTCGATCCTACAGAAAGAAACTAGGGTTAAACACTTGACTTACGCATCTACTCATTCAGCCGTTCACGCCGCACACGAATTACGTCGTTCACCCTTCGCCATTCGCCCTTCGCCCTTCGCATTCGCCCTTCACCGCTTGCCGTTCGCCGGTTTATTCCACTGAAACCCCTAGTCGATGCCTACACCTCCTTTTCGATCCGCCGCTGCCACTTGTCCGTACGGGAGCTCCCTTATCTCTCTTCCATCTCTCTGTGTGTTCTGTTACAACGTCCAAGCCGCGCTACCTCCCCCTTTCCCGTATCGGGTCTTCACGGCAGACGTTCCCCTCCTCTCTTTATCCGGGCTCTACTGGCCAGTAGCCAAGGTAGCAAAGAGCCACATTGTTCTATAAAGGTATTTGCCAAAACTTTGCTGCAATTGCTACATTAGTTACAATCATAGCTTCTATTTGATATTGTTGCTTTCATATGGATTCAATCAATTTGTTCACCATGATGGCATGTTTATTGTGTTTCTACTGAACTAAATTTTCGTGTTCAAGACATTGAAGCTAATGTTCAAGATATTGAAGCTCATTTCAATGAACACCAGCATCTGGTTCTGTGCACCAGCATGGTAATATCATGTTCAAGGGTCCCATGTTCTATTCTTTGTTATTGGCTCATTTCAATTATTAACCAGGCTTTTATCTTCTATTCTTGGTTCTGTAAATTATCTATTGGGAGATTGAGTCTGGGTGGTAATTAGACCGGAAATATGGATCCTGAAACATGGCAATATGCTCGGGTTTTGCAAATGTGAAACCAGAACAGAAAATAGGTTTTATAAGGTTCAGAGGTCGATTGATAATTTTGGGTTAAAATCTTTAGTAGATGAAGGATCATATGGAAGAGTGTACTTTGTTGTTCTAGAGGATGGGAAGCAGATTGCTGTAAAAAAGCTTGATTCTTCATCTGAAGACAACACCTCTGAATTTTTGACTCAGGTTTTTCTTTATTCATCTGCAATAGACATTTCTTTTTTTTTCCTCTCCCTTTAGTAAAAGCTGGACTAACCATTGAAGCACTACATTTAATCTAACATGTAAAGACTTAATAACTAAATTGCACTTTCTCTTGACATCAAGCCTCTATGGTCTCAAGGATGAAGCATGAAAATTTTGTGGAAATGCTGGGATACTGTGTTGATGGGAATATGTGTTTGATGATCTATGAATTTGCAACCATGGGTTCTTTGCACAATGTTTTGCATGGTGCATAATAGTTGTTATTTATTTCTCTATTTTTTTTTATTTTCAGTTGCTTGTTTACTTGTTTCAGCACCTGTAAGGCAGTAAATTATGTTTTTAAACTATAGACAGTAAAGTAATCTCGATTGATTACTAATATCGACTCAAAATATTGCTGTATAATAAAAATATTTGAACATTTGGGATATCATCTCCCTATCCGACGGGATCCCGAACATTCGAGATCTTGAACATTTGGATCCCGACACTTGTCGGGTACGGGATCGGGAGAAAAATTAATTCCCAATTTTTAACGGGACGAGGATTGGATAAGATGGTTATGGGACGGGTCCTTACCCGATTCCACCCCTAGCGTTAAGGGTGCAACTCTTCGCTGGCCAGCCCCTTGCCGCCATCATCGAGCAGAGCCCACAGCTGCCTCTAGCGGCCATCATCAACCCATCTCCTCCTCCCTCTCCCTCCTTACCAGTGCCCTTCTCTATGATGTTCACCGCCATCCAACGCTGCCCTCCGGGGCCGTTGCCCACCTTACTATCGTTGCGAGGTCGCTGACTAACCACGCCATCGCAAAATCTACCTCGAGCAGCAGCCGGGTCCCATCGTCGCAGACGACCTCTAAGCCGCAGCCATCCCCCATCGTCGTAGACGGCTTCCGATCCACATTGTCGTACACTTTCGACGTCGATCCGGTATCCAACCCACGTTGACGAGCGTCTTCGACACTATTCCGCCCATCGAGCCCTTGTTGTGTTCCGGCCTTCGAGTCACGGTTGTATTTCGGATTGTGTGATTTGTATCTAGCCTTCTTGTTGTTATTATTTTCCAGCCTGCGTGCCGAGATCCTATTCCAGCTTGTGCGCCGATGTCCTATCCCGATCTATGTGCCAGTGTCCTATCCCGGCCTGCGTGTCGATATCTTATCCCGGCCTGTGTGCCGATGTCCTATCCCGATTTGTGTGCTAGCGTTCTATCTCGGTCTACGTGTCGAAGTCATATCCCAACCTGCGTGCCGATATCATATCCCGACCTACACGTCACTGTTAGGTCTCGGCCTACGTGTCATCTTCCGGATCCAGATCACATTCGGCTCTACGCTGCCAGATCCAGCTCCACAACCGGTTTCTGGTCATCTGCTTTTTCGGGTCACGATAACTTGAGTAGCATCCTGATCAGCTCACCGATCCACCCGAGGGCACCCCCTTGGGCAGGGTACGTTCTTCGTTCATATTCTATACGCATTTCATTATTTTATGTCTTATTCTGTTACTTATATACTCGTTGGATCTGCCTTGAGTATCGGGGTACCAAAGACCGGGACGACCCGATCATTGACTGCAGGTAGCATTGACTAGAGGACTTTTGACGACTTGGTCAATACAGAAGTCATCTCAGCATACCCTTATCCGAGATATCAAGATTCGATCAATATTTCATCCACCTCACTCGACGATCCGTCTGACTTAGATTTCGGATAGGATTATATATATATAAAATCTAACAATATCCATTTTAATAGTGTTGTAATAATTATAGGATATCTTTTATAATTATGTTGGATCAAAGATATTTGAAGGAAAAAATTATGAGAGTGATGTTTATTTAATTTTTTTTAAAATAATGGACAATTATTTGTTAATTTTATGATTCCTTTTGATGTTTTGTCAAAACTAAAAATCTCGTTCAATTTGGGATCGAAGGATGATTCTAAACTACCTGAAAAATAGGTTCAACGTAGTATATTAAGGGCAAACGATAGTTTTCTAGTCGATCAACAATTTATCAAGGTAATTTTTACAAAAAAAAAGTGTGTTTTTTTTTTTTGCAAATTTATTAACTCCAAGTTGAAATATTTCATTTTGATCTATTTAGATTTCATCATGTGATACGAGTTGGAAATTGTTACTCGTTTGAAGTCAAAGTCAAAGTGAAAGCAACCCTCTCTGTCTCCCTTGATAAAACTAAAATTCGGCAATTATACGGGGAGAGGAGGCGCCGTCGGAAATAAATCGCCGATGTCGCTAAAATACTCGCCGTCCTCCCACCCCGATGGTCCGAATTCCAGCCCAAGCCCGGATCCCACGAGTGCGTCGCCCATTTCCTCCGCTAAGAAGCCGATCGGAGTGGAGTCGTCGAAGTAGCTCCCCGGCGCCGACCCGGCGACGACGTCTAAGAAGTCGTCAAGCAGCGGCGGAACCTCGAATGCCGTTGACTCGCCGAGCTCCATTGGCAGGCTCCCGCCGCCGGAAGTGCGGTACGACTCTGGAGGCGAGGAGGGGGAGGTGGTGGTGGAGGCGGGGGAGAAGTCGTGGAGGACGGAGGTCGGCGAGCAGAGGCCGGGCGTGTCGTCCGCTAAGTTGCCATAGTCAACGGCGGCGGATGGCGCAGGGAAGTTGATGGCAGCGCCGGGGCCGCGAAGCCGGACGGCGGCTGAGTCGTACTCCTTCGCGGCCTCCTCCGCGGTGTCGAAGGTTCCGAGCCACACCCGGACACGACGCCAGGGGTCGCGGATCTCCGCCGCGTACTTCCCCCATGGCCGCCGCCGCACGCCTCGGAACCGCTTCACTCCCCCGTCGATGCCGTCGTCCCCACCCCTCTCTAGCGCCACCTTCGTCTTCCGCGGCGGCACCTTGGCGGGCCTAGCACGCAGGCGAATCTCCTGCACGTACCGGCGCACGCGGAGCCGGGGGCGCTCCTCGTCGTCGCCGGAGGAGTCAGTAGCGTCGAAGTCGTCACAGAAGATGCGCACTGTCCGAGAGTGCGGCGGGGAGACTGGCTTCCGGGTCACGGCGACGTGCTCCGTCCGCAACAAAAGCGTCTCCTCCATCGCTCCAGGCAACATGGGAATCAAAACCACCGCTAAAAATCCAATTTTTAAGATCTCCGGCAAAGATTCCTGTTCCTGGATCAGCAAAACCACCATCAAAATCCAATTTTTACGGCTTTTCACTGCGATTCCTGCTCCTGCATCAGCAAAACCAGCTCAAAAAACTCAACTTTTGGACTCCAAAAAAGCGATCGAGCGGATGAAAGAGTAAAGCAGGAAGGAAGAGAGAAAGCGAGGGGATAAAGCGATTCCTCTGCAATCCCACGTCGCAGGCGAATAAAGTCGGCAGGGATTTGGCTAGCGCGATCCGCATCAATGGCAACAATAACAGCGACGACTCTCCCGGAGCAAAAAGGCCGAGTATTCTACATATTTCTGCTACGGATGGGCTTCCAAAGCAGTAAAGCAGTGAAAGCCTTGTGAGCTACGACACCAGAGAGGAAGCAGAGTAAGGAGGCAACAAAAGGAGCGTGCTTTGTAGCAGAGAAGCAGGCAGCAATGGCGGGAGCAGCGAGGAGCACCGTCTTGTCTTGGAAGAGTCTTTGCTTAACGCAGCATCAGCAGTACTGTACGACTAGCAGCTGAGAAGACGATGAAAAGAAGATTGAGAGTGAGAGAGAGCAAGGAAATTGGGGAGGGGAAGACGGAGAAGAGACCAAGTTAAATAGTAGGGCACGGCGCCTCATATTTTGTTATATATATATATATATTTTTTACTTATTTAGCATATTACCAAATATATAATTTTTATTTTATCCATTTTAGCAACAATACTATTATTTTTAAATGATTTTAATAAAATATAAATTTATTTTTATCGAGTTGGTAATGATTATTTTGGTACCGCTGTGTTCAAGATTTAAAATTTGTAGCAATTATTTTAAAATAATTTTGACAAATTTAAAATAAGCCTAATAAAATTTAAGTAATTTTGATTAATTAGATAAAAAAATATTTTACAATCCAACTAATTTTAGAGTGGAAGGTTTATCAAATAAATTTAAGTTTTAATAGTAGTTTAATCACGATAGATGTATCCTACGTGACAATTGAATCATAGTTACTTATAAATGCATCTTGTTGCCTACCACCATAGCATGTCCTGGGGCAACTAATGGGCTAAAGTGATAAAATATATTTTAAAATAATAGTATTTTGTATATAATAATTTTAATTAAAATAATAAAATAATTAATTTTTATGCTGTAGCAACTATTGAATAGAGAGTACGTTAGTTAGATGATAAAGTTTTAAATAAAGTTTTTTTTAATAATAAAAGTGACCTCCTTTTACCATTTATATAATTTGAATTTTTTTTTTTTATTTTTATCCTTATAATATTTTATATAAGAGCCAACTTCTATCCAAAGAGTGGCCCAACTGAATGAGTTCAGCCCAGCCCATATTGCAATCCTACCAAAACGATGAATACAGTCGCCGAACCCCAAAATTTATAATGACAACACGTCCGAAGGTAGTAGGGATCAGATGAGCATAAGGACCCTTGATTTGGATAGATTCTATCTATTGTGGCAAAAGGTGAAACGCTCGCCCCCCAGCGCCCCCGCTGTACCCGACCCAAGGCCATCACGAGGGAGGTAAATCGCAGCATCCGAGAGAGCATATGACTGACAGGGTGTAATACGGGAATAGGAGATTTATTCTCCAGCTGCCCCGAGGATCGACCCTGCGACCTCATTGTGGCAACACCCGCCATATACCTACTCGGATGACACGCGGGGTTGGATAGATTCCATCTATAAATAGGATGGAGCACAGATCTCCTGGATCACTTTTTTGTGGTTCAGGAGATGTGCCACTCGTATTTACGATCGGATCGCGGTTGCAATTCGACCGCAAATGGTTGTGATCTCTTCTTAGATTTATCGTCCTCATCAGATTATAGTTTTTATTCGGAATGGGCGGCCGGAGGCCGCCCGAAGGCCTCCGGTGGTGGATAAGTGGCAAGATTACTGGGCACCGAGCGAGGATGTCCTCCAGGCGGCCGGAGGCCGTCCGCTTCGAACAAAAACTATAACCTGGTGGGGACGGTGAACCCAGGAAGAGATCACAACTATTTGCGGCCGGATCGCGTCTGTGATCGGATTGCAAATGCGAGTGGCACATCCCCTGGACCACAAAAAGTGGTCCAGAAGTTCTTGTCTCAAATAGATGGGGTCCATCCAAATCAAGGGTCTAAAAAAATGGATCATCCTCTGGTCTGCAAATTGCGGACCAGAGGATCCTTCCTCGTCCGAAGGGCTAGGATCTCCTGGACCACTTTTTGTGGTCCAGGGGATGCGTCACTCGTATTTACGGTCGGATTGTGGTTGTGATTCGACCGTAAATTGTTGCGATCTCTTCATGGGTTCATCATCCCCACTAGGTTATAGTTTTTGTTAGGAGCGGACGGTCGGAGGCCACCCGGAGGATATCCTCACTCGGCGCCCAGTAACCTGACCACTTATCCACCATCGGAGGCCTCCGGCCGCCCTCTCCGAACAAAAACTATAATCTAATGAGGACGACGAACCCAGGAACGGATCGCAATAATTTACGGCCACGACTACATAAACTAGATAAACAGATAAGAAGAGGTTGAGGCCCCTTGTTCCTTCAGCCATGGATGATCATCGTGCTGCTGCTGCCGGTTCAAGCACCGCCATTGCCGCACTCGAGGTGTTCGACGTCGGTCCCTGCGACGAACCCTACCAGATGGGCTTCCTCACCGGCCAGAACTTCTCGGCCATGATCAAGAGCAGAGTCGCTCAAGACCAGATCCTGCAGCACCAGCTCCTCCCCTTTGCCCTAACCCCTCAAGCTGAGCCACTCCTGGAGTCCATCTGCGTCGCGAATCGGCAGAGGTATCCAAGGTACTGGCAGGAGCTGCTCGGGATCGCCGGCGGAAGCGGAGTGCCGATTCTTCATGTAGACATTTCGCCTGATCTACTCCTTATTGTATTCTCCCCCAAATCAAAGCTCATTTCATTTGTCCATGGCGACAGATACTGTTGCTGAACTTTCGAAAGGAGTTGCTTCCTTTCGTCTCCAAGGAAGAAGTTGCTGCTGAAGATGATTGCTCGGACGTTCTCGTGGTGAATGACTCGATGGCCGTTGCCGCACACAACGAAGATGCAAATGCGGCTTTGGTCGGCCACACGTAGGTCACACAACTCTGAAGCAAGAATTTGTTGCAAATTGTGATTTTTGATGCTCTTGAAACATTGTGCAGTTTCATGGTGAGGGCTCGGCTGCCGGACGGCTTGTCGTTCATCGCGTATTCGTATGCAGGCGAGCTACCGAGCTGCGCATTTGGCTTCAACAGTAATGGCATTGTAACATCCTTGACTAGTTCTTCTCTGGCTTGCACAAGCTTTGCTTCCTGAGTAAGCTCACAATGGCCAAAGCCACATGAACTAGGCCTTTACACTGAATTCGGTACCCCCGAAGTCGGAAGAGATCACAAGAGGCGGCGGCATAGGACGGAATTTCATATCGAGAGATCTGCTCGAAGCTAGCAATCTTGAAGATGCCCTGAATGTAAATTGTCAATGTGTTATGAACATACAGCTTTGAGTTATTAAGTTTCTGATATGAAACTTCCTTTTTTTTTCCTTTTCAGAGGGTTTGCTCAACCAACATTGCCACTGGACATAGTTACAATTTGGTGGATCTGGGAACTCGACGAATACTGAACGTCGAGACAGCATCGAGAAATCGCCACTCGGTCCACGAAGTCAAGAAAACACCATTCTTCCATGCAAACATGTATCTCCATCTTGAAGTAAAGCAGGCAGGCAACAAAATGTTGAAGTTAAACTTACTGAATCTGTATGTTGTGGAACATAACTACTAAACCATTGTGCTTTGCTGAAGGTTGAAGATGAGAACTCTATCAGGAGGCAAAGAAGAGCAGCTCAACTTTCAAAAGAAACAAAAGCAGAAATACTTTCAATTTTAGGGGATTCTGAGGATGCAAAGTATCCGATCTACATGACAGGCAATGAATGATATTATTTATGATGTATGGACTTGCCTCTGTATAATTGTATGTTGTGTGTGACTGATGAACTGTGTTTGGCTAAAATGTCAGGGCCAAGATTGTACACTCTTTGCACTGTGTTGATGGATGCAGATGAGAGAACAATTTCTATCTTTCAGTGCAACCCAAAGGAAGGAAATGCTTCCTTGGTGCTTCCAATGGATTGAATGGAAAGGTAGGTAAAGGAAATATGTAAAACTTTTTAGGGGTTTTACTTTGCTAAACTAAACTTACCGATGACAGTAGAACGAGGAATTGAAAAAACTTAATTAGTAATAATAAAATAGGATAAAATTTAGATTCCAATAGTCTGATTTATAAAACATTTAACTGTTGTTATTGTTCATGATAGGCTAACCACATATTTATTTGCTAGTGTGAGAAAAAACTAGAAATTTTATGCCCTTATTTACTTGATGTAAAATTAAAGAATGGATAGATTTAGAATTGATTCATTTTTTTTTTTTGTCTAATTTTTCATTCACTCAGAATGGGATAGAAACAACTTTCCTTCTTTCAAATCTCAACTTCTAGCGTCTAGATTTAGGTCTATGCGTAGGGCCCAATTTTAATGGAGCCCATCATTCGTAATAATTTATTTTTATTCAATATTTAAAGAAAATGTACACTTTTAATCCTAATTATTTTATTTATTTCAGATTGTTTCGTAATTATTATTTTTAATTATGTGTGTTATTTTTTAAAACCTAATCAACTCTTTTTGATCTTTCAAAAATATATGCCCTCACAAGTGATCTCATATCTTTTCCTTTTCTCGTTAATGTTTTGTACCCCTTTTCTTCCTCTTTAGTGATTTTGTATCTCTCTTCTCATTCATCGGTTTTACTTCCAAAGAATAGTCTTTTCCTAATATTTCTTTCTTGCTCTTTTTCTTCTTTCTTGATGATAAGAATGGGAAAGAATAGGAAATAAAGGTTCTTTATCCCTTCAACACAAAGTAGAATACTAATTTTTTAAAAAATCAAATTGATTTTAATTCTTTTTATTACATAAATTAAAAATGATCACTTCATATTCTACATATCTTTTAATGAAAAATTTAGATATGATATACCAATTTCCAAAGATTTTATTAATCATAATATTTAATTCTTGATACTTATAGATTGTTGTTTAATGTTTGAGAAAAATCTGGTAATATATATATATATATATATATATATATATATATAATTTGGATCATTAGTCGTTGAGATGCTCATTATATTTGATCGAAATAAAAATTAATATTTATTTACTCTTTTATTATATTTGTGTAGGTAATAATCGAATTTTAAAGTATTATCAAATTGAAAGTATATGACATAAATCAGATTTTATTGTTCCTTTAATTTTAAACAATCTTATTTTGATAAAATATTAGAGGCATATTGTTTTATTATTTGAATATAAATATTTCTATTAAAAAATAATAATTTTGGATATAAAAAGTATGAAAATACTTATATTTTCATTTTTAAAAACAAAAATAAATCCATCCATGCTGATCCAAAATTTGGATGAAAAAAAGATAAAGATAAATATTTATTTTTTTTTAAAAAAAATATTAAAAGTCTAAATTGTTTTTTTTTTCGTCTAGGAGTTTAAAAATACTTGAGCCGGCCCTGCTAAGATTGGTCATTCCATTAATCCTCTATAATAAAGTTTTCCATGGAGGTGTAACTAGAGCGTTTGAGATAGTTCATTATTTGACCAAATTTAACATTGAATCTCAGTCAGAGGTAGGGGTGATCATGGATCAAATTGATTCAATTATTGGGTTAAAAAATTATCTGGTTCTACTAGATCAAATAATGTAAAATCGAGACCTACATTTGACCCTATATCCAGCGGTTCTTATGTATCAGATATTCAACGGGTTGTCAGTTATTTGAATATCCGATCCTATATCCAATAAAATATAAAGTATAAATATAAATATAACAAAAAAAATTAAAATGATAATAGACATTACTTATTACACGTTATAGCAGCTAATCGGAAATAGCTATTACAACGTGTAGCAGTTTATTGGCAGTAGTTGCTACAACGTGTAATATCTTATCAACACTAGTTGCTACAAGTAGGGGTGATCACGGATCGGGTTGGTTCGGTTATTGGGATAAAAAACTATCCGACCCTACTAGATCAGATAATGTAATATTAGGACCCTACATCCGACCCTATATCCGGCGGATTATTTTTTTTCGGTTCGATTCAGATCGATATAAGTGAATTGGTCGGTTTGATGTGTTAATTGCTCACCCCTAGTTAGAGGTATTACATCCTAACTTTATTGGTATTAGTAATGTGCCCCTAGTTAATTTTAGTCAAGCCACATATTTGGCTTGGGCCAGTTCAAAGGATCTTCATTTAGATCCATATAAATGACTCTAACTAGTTGACTAATGAATATCACTGACTCGTTTCTACTCGAGGGGAAAAAAGTTGTTAATTAATGTTCAAATGGATTATTTCCCTTTTCACCAGCATTGCATACTAAATATGTACAATACAATGCTAGATAACGAATGTTGAAAAGATTCTTTATTACTTTGTTTCTAGTCATAGAGTAGGTTATATATATTGTATTATTATATCTTTCACATTGAAGAAAGTACCTGTGGACATGCACGTCTCTACAAAGAGAGTGCTACCTTCTTTCACTTGTATAAACACAACTTTTTTTCTCGTTGCCTATTTTATAATAGTAGAGGGGCCTAAGAGGCTCAGACATTGTGGTTACCGGTATCTTTTGAAGCTTGATATCATTGACGATTCCTTTCTTTTCTCCTTAAGGGCGCAAAACAACAGAAGGGGTTATTTTCTTACTTTGTACTGTTTCTCTGCACCACAGGAAAAGTTTGATTTACCGGTGAAATAAAATAGCCAGTAATCATAGTATTTTGGCTAGTAATATAGATTATCAGCTAAATATGTTTCGCCAAGACTTGACCTATAATCCATGGTCATTAAATAGGGTACCCAACTATTATGTTGGCTGGTATTTTTTTAAACAATTATCGGCCAAACAAATGACCGGTAAATATTTTCAAAAATAACGGTCAAATATATATTTGGCTGATATTTTTGTCCCAAATATACATTTGGCAGGTAAAATTTTAAAAATAAATGGATGGTAAAATTTTACAAATATTGACCAAATACAAATTTATCCGACCGATAATTATATTAAAATATTATCAACCAATCTATATTTGGTCGGTATTTTCAATTTAATTACCCGCGAAAATACATTTAGTTACTAAATTTTAAAAAATTATTTTTATCAATTTACGAAGTGTCTCCACAAAATAGATAAATTCAAAACACTAATTAAATAACTGATAAAAAGATAAATTTTACCATACTAGTAAATTATCTAAAAATGACAAAAGAAAGTAAATGACAAAAGTATATTGTAATAAAATATCTAACTAAAGCATCAAATATTTAGATAATCTTCTCCTTCGTGGATATGAGTTGACTCAGACTGTTCAAGTAATCCACTGTCTTGTTGTCGCATGAGGAGTTGTTGTAATATTTTTTGTGTCTTGGCTCGTTGGGCTTTCAGTTCAAATATCTGCGCATCTTGTATAACAATTTTCTCTCGCATAACATCCATCTTTGCTTGTGTACTAGATGATGTAGGAGTAGCAGATGTCGAAGTCTTGTATATCTTTGGTGGCGGATTGAGTCCCAATCCTAATCCACGAATATAACCAGATATGCGACCAATTGTATTTCCTGGTGGCATTCAAATGCTAAATTCTTAAAATCATCGAGGATGGGTAGAGAAGTACCATCTTTTGTTGTTGTTACCAAAAGTAAGGCTTTCTTGTCATTGTAGAGGATGATCATCATTTCCTATTAAACAAATATATATGAATATAAAAAACTTATCATACCAAAAATAAAATACAAATATGAAAAAAATAATTATTAAATTATAACTTACATAAGCACTCTCGTCCACCCAACCTCCTCTGTGCAATAATATCGACGCCAAGTCTCAATTGCATCATGCCCCTTACAATTTTATTAAATCATGTCCCTTCTTGAATTAATTGAATTTTGTTCGACTCTGGGACTTCCTTAAAACTTCTGTATGTAAATGGTAAGAAACTGCACACATATACTAGTTGTCGGGCCCGTTGGCCTACCATAAATTGATTTTAATGTCATATTAATTTTCTTTCCTCCTCTTGTCTCATTTGTTATACGATGCGCATGTGAAAGCCCCAATGACTCATTTGTTATACGATGCGCATGTGAAAGCCCCTTAGATGACTGGGATGATGAACGTGCATGACGACCTATAAAAAAAAATTAAAATAGTACCAATTCTTGAACTAGTTCAAATAATATACAAATATTAAATAATTAATAGAATTTAATTCAACTGTGAACATATACCTTGCCGTGAAAATGGTGGAGTCATAGTTGATGAATCTGGATGGCCGATAGATGAAAGAACAACTAATGTGGATGTAGCGTTAGGTGTTGTTTGTGAAAGTTCAACATCAATAGGAATAGAGGATTGCTAAGTTAATATAGTTAAACTAAAATGTGGAACTGCCACATCAGCGGCCCCCCTAGAGCCGGTCCCACGGATATGGAGGGAGGTAAATGCAGGTACACAGGTGGAAAGTGCATAGCGGAGATGTTAACCCCAGAACCATGCACTCCCCATCTGTGCTACGCCCTGGGGACAGTTAATATAGTTAAACTAGTTTGTAAGTGAAGTGGTTTGGGTGACATCTGCATTTTTTTTTAAAAAAAACTTAGTAAGTTAATAAATTAAATAAAAAGACCGAAAGATGATATATAGATATAAACATGCTCAACAATCCGTGATGCATATCCAAATAATAATAGTCATGAATGAGACTAAACATTATGACAAAAAGGTGAATACGCTCGCTCCAAGCACCCCTGCCAACCCGTTCCAGGGCCGAATGAGACTAAACATGGTGGCACCGAATGAGACTAAACATGCTCCAACAATCGATGACTATTAATTATACACTGATCAACTTATAATACTAAATTTGGTTCAGTTTACATTTCAATTTCCACAACTAGCATTTATTCCTCTCATATCTCTCAAATAATGATAATGTTGTCTCATTATCTCGTTCTAAAAGTATTGATAAGCAATAATGCTCCTGTAAAATAACACCTTCATCATATATATATATATATATATATATATTGTTGTTGTTGTTTTTACATGATAAATGATGGTTAAATTTTGCATAAACAAAGTTATTTTGAGTAATGTGTTTATCAATAAGATGGATGATGAACTAGGTGTCATGATATGCAAACCTTTTGTAGGAAATCAATGCAGGCCAATCTTGATGGCAAAAAGGCGAATACGCTCGCCCCCAGCGCCCCCGCCAGCCCATCCCACGGCTAACATGAAGGAGGTAAATCACAGACGGCTACTAGCTTTTGGAATAGTAACTAGCACATAAGGAAGTTATTTACCTCCACTTTGCCGAGATTCGAACCCCATATCTCATGACAATACAGGCCAATCTTGATCAAATCAGTGGCGTACTAAAATCTAAGCTTGTAATGTCCTGCTAAAAGGGATTGAGCCATGAGCCACATTCAAAATTTAGAAAAAATTGTCACCTTGGTGCTACCAGAGGGAAGATCGCCTGACTTTTTCAGAATAATCTGAAGACTAAGTTGTCGCTTAAATAACAAAAGGGATGAAACAAATCTGTGATATATTTTTTCAAGGGGCAAATAATAAGACTGAAAGGTTAAAGACGTCTACTTATAGGAGAGATGGATGTTATAGAAGCATAGAGGGTGAAGCGGGTGATTAAATAGATCTGTAAGTCAAATTGACGAGCAATTTGAAACTTGATACAGTAAGATTATTAGACAGGTGTTGGGATCGCCAACTAACATTGCAAGAAAAAAAATAGAGTGTGATGAGGTGCAGTACCGTGAGAGGAATGTGGTGTCATCGTCAGCAGATGACGTATATGGAGGTGTGGCGAAGGAGGTTGGGCGGCTACTACGGCAACAACATCCGGACATGCACGAGGAAGGAAAGAGGAAGGAGAGTAGCGGCAGAAATAAAAACTCAATTTTGTTGTGAAGAATATGAAGGGTTTTCGTTGAGAAGCATCAGAAAGATGTAAATAACGACATGAAATTAAAAGTTGATATTTTGATGAGGAAGATTCAGGGTTCAAGGGACCTGTAAACAAAGATAAAATAATTGTTAAATTAAAAAAAATTAAAAAAATGCAAGAAAATAGTTTTATAATAATATAATTATTGTTGGGCTTAAAAATTGATTGGTGTTGGTTATAATAATTATTTATTAAATTTTTATCCATAATCTTATTAAAATTTATCATAAAATTGTAAAAAATAAAAATTCAAATAGTAAAAATTTTCTAAAAATATATCAAAATAAATTCTACTTGATATTTTTAAGTTTTTTTACTAGCTAATATTAATATAAATATTATTCAAATGTTAAAAAGAAGGCACTAAAAAAATTGGATGATATTTTAAATATTTTTAGCAATCAAAATTTTACCGAAAATTTTTTTACTAGCTAATATTAATATAAATATCATTCAAATATTAAAAAGAAGGCACTAAAAAAATTGGATGATATTTTAAATGTTTTTAGCAATCAAAATTTTATCGAAAATTTTTTTACTAGCTAATATTAATATAAATATTATTCAAATATTAAAAAGAAGGCAAATTTAATTTTTGACTCAGAAAATTACACATTACCGGTCAAATATATTTGGTTAGCAAAAATATTAAATTTTACCGACCAAATCTAACTTTAATTGGTAAAAACTTAAATGTTATTAGCCAAATCAAACTTTGGACAGTAAAAAAAAATACACAGGCCAAATTTAACTTTGGCCGGTAATAATTAAAATTGCTTACCAAAATAAATTTTGACCGTTAATTATAATTATTTACTAGCTAAATTTATTTTGGCCGATAATTTTAAATATTTACCGACCAAATTCAATTTGGATGAAAAATATTGGCCAGTAAACCCAATTTTTCTTGTAGTGGCAGCCTGCGATTTATTGGAGCAATAAATGGGTTTCTTGTTTCTGGCATATTGGTGCATCGGTTGTGGTAATTATGCATCCTTCTCAAACCTGAACACTATTTCATTCTCTTTTCAGCATCTATGTAAGAGATAAACTTGGATGCCATGTACGGATACTAACGTTCATTGATAGAAGAAAGAACACAATTAAATCTTGGATTCACTTAGAGAAGAGAGAACTGAAATAATCTTATATGAAGATAACAGAGAAGACATTGTTTGGGATTAAAATTGCTTCTCTTTCTCATTCTATTCACTGTATATGTTCACTATGCACCATGCAAATTATATTAGAAATGTTTGGTGACCGTTTCCTACAAACATGCTTGCAACTTTCATATAAATCTCCTAATTGTCTTCATATGACTCTTGTGAAAAACTAGATTAGAAAGAATATAATCACTATGCAACTTGATTATGATAATATAGCTTCATTGGCTCAATAGAAGCTCTATAGAGATAGTCGAGAAATATGTGGGATAACCTTGGAGGTGGTGAGAGCTATGACCTTGTTCAGCCTCCACAGCCGACATGGCCACAATAGTTTACTTTTTGCTCCTCCAATATACCAACTTACCTTCTAGATGCACAATAGCCATGATGTCGATAATCTACCCAATAATTCAAAGAAAACCTCTATCACAATATAGGAGACCTTTCCTTGGGACATTGTTTAGGCATTGAAAAATTTCTAGAGTTGCCTTCTAATGGCGATGATATGGAAACTCAAGAAATTCACTTGTAGAACTCATGGTATATGAACAAACCAAATCTCTATAGTTCCCTGGATAAGATGATAACTAAGCGTTCTGATTTAGGAAGAATATAAATTTGATTCGCCATTATTCATTTATTTATTAACTTCGATGAGTAGTTGAAATGTCGGACACTGGTGAAGAGAAGCGAAACTATATGTCAACTTAAGTTCTTACCAAAAGGAAAGAAAGAATCACTAGCCAATGCAACCCCTTTTGCCGCTTCTCCGGCCTTTCTAAAGGCGATCCTCAGGCTTTCCATCCTATTCGGCTGTCCACTGCCCATTCCCAACATGCAATTATTCTGCCAAAGAAAAAATCACTTGAAGCATCTACTGAATTATCATGTAAGCCAAGGCAACAAATTATAAGATGAAGAAACATTATTACCATACTAATTATTGGCAGTGCACTATTCTACTCTAAGATTAATAATAAATCAAGCTACTAATTCCATAATTACGTACCAAACAAGCAAGTTGATGAAATACCTTCCGTGTCTCTAGGTCCATATATAAGTCTTCCGTATATATATTTTTAAATATTTTCAATTCTGGGACGAATCCAAGATTCGTCTCAGATTTGGGGACAAATTTAGCAACGAAATTTTTGTCTGTTGCCAACTTGAAACGAAATATTTTTATTGCAAATTTCGTTGGTAATTTGGGTCGATATTTATTTTTGTCGCTAAATTTATCCCAATTTTGGGACGAATTATTTTTGTTCCAAAAATTTATCCCTAAATTAGTGTTCTTTTGTACTGATATGATTCAGTTGTGTTCTATATATGTTTCTTACCTCATCCATTAATTGTTGTGTTGAAAGCAACAATGCCGGCATAAGCACTCACAGAACCATCCAGCTGTAGAAATGAAATTGTTTAAGCGAGACATTATAGAGTTATATGAAGAAAAGTAACTAAAGAATATTGAGCACACTTCTTCCAATTAAAATATAATAATAATAATAAAGTTACTCCTAGCCGATCTTAATTATAATGCAAGAAATCTTACAATTACCCATGCTACCTCATATAATGAGTCAAGACAAAAGAATCTCTAATACAGAAGTGTAATTTTGAAGCTGTAACAATCTCAAGAGTTTCATTTTACAAATTTTGAAGCTTTTCAGATATTCAGTCTCTAAAAGGGTCGCTAATGCATTTAGAGACCGAAAATCGGTCTCTAAAATGTGTTTTTCTTGTAGTTGTTCACTTCTTCACCCTTTAAACACTCATAACTAATTAATAGTTGAATAGCTAAGGAACAATAATGTAGGTAAACTCATTGGCAACAAACAACTGTAATTAGGTTTGTAAACACATTCAAAAAAGAAATAGTAGGAAAACAAATCGCAAAATCAAGTTACACATGATACCAGAAAGGTGCATGCCTGTAGAATTTCAATCAAGTTTAGGAAGTAGCTCAAGGAAGATAAAAATATATATACCATCTCTGGGAAATGGGTGATCTCTTCAACTTTAGTCACAAAGATACCAGCTTTAACTATCTCTCGACATTATCTAAGAGCATCTCTAATTATTAAAACTCTGAATGAGCTTTTTTTTATGATTCTAATATGCCATTGATCCCAATATGTCATATCAATTATATGAAAGTTTATTAAAATAGTTAAAGTTCTCAATGAGTTTTTTATGAGTTGCATGACTTCATGCATATTATGTCAATTTTGAGACAAAAGAGCATGTTTGAATTTTCACTACTACTCTTAAACTGCAAACCTCAAATCTCACATCTATAATAGTTCAAAAAATTTTATTTAGATTTTGAATTTTATAAATCTCTCATGAATGTTGTATTGGAAATGTCCTAAAGATCTAGAGGTTAAAGGAATCTTCCCATCCGAAAGTCTGCTTCATATCCCAAATTTGTTATTTAATTAATTCATCATCATTCCAATTAGTATTTTAACTAGGTAACAATCAACTATCAATAACTCAAATAATTCTCAATTGATTATCTAATCAATTTATGAGTCCACTTATGGGTTTAATTGACCCTTAATCCAAGTATTTATTTACTTATTTTTGTTAAATGATAACTCATTGATTATATCCCATCAATCTGACAAGTCCAATATTTTCCAACTAAATTATTCATTATTCAATTAATTAAGTATTGTTAGTTAATCCATCATTACTCGAGTAATCCCCTAAATACAATTAATCATTTATCATCAATAATTCATTACCACTTAATCTAAATAATTAAGTCGGTTTGTCATGTCAATACTTTACAAGTTCATTGTCCATTAACCAAAACTATCAATTTTATTTATCTATTAATCATAGATTTGGTAATTATTAGTATTTCAATCACCAGCCAATTAATCCATTATTGATTAACGATATTCAATCAAAACCCTAATTATCTCATTAGTCGGTTTTGAATCCACATGTAAACCCGTATTAATTAAATGATAAAATTTATCACTATCACTTAATTTATAGTATAACCCTATCTAGTTAATTAACCTAAACTGTTAATCATAATCAATCAAACTCTTAATATTAACTAATGCTGATTAAATCTATCAAATTATTTTTTGATTAAACTTTAACAATTAATTAAACTGATTAATTAGTCAATCATTATCCAATCTAATTAAAAATCAATTAAGTGGCTAATTAAATTGCTAGTTAATCGAAACTAACTATCACAAATTCAATCAAGCCTAATAAAATTTAATTAAACTGTCAAATTAACTATTGATCCACCTAATTTTTAGTTAACTAAAACTCTAACGGTTAATTAAATAATCCAAATTAATTAATTATTACCTACCCGTAATTTGAATCAATTTTTCATTACACCAAATAATTTTTCAATTTTAACTCGCAATTATCCTCTCATTAAGTCGGCGGTTAATAGTTGAACACTCGAGCTGCTAACATACGAGCTCCTCGGTCTGCCAAAATTCCGAGCTCCCAAAGTCCCCCGAACACCCGAGCTGCTAACTGAAGATCGAAGACCGACTTGTACTCAGCTGGCCAAAAAAATGCTATGGCTGTGAGTATTTGTCATCCCATCCATTGATCTTGGACTGGATTAAATTGATGAAAATCTGAACTGAAACATTGAGATGAGAGATGTTGGAGATAATTCTGAAAATCAAGAGAAGGATACTCAACCAGATCTAACTAGAGAGAATTTGAGTTAAATCGTGTCGACAACCGTTGAAGAAATTTTGTGGGGACATGTGTTACAGAATGAGCAGAATGAGATTCCTATGGTCATAGTAGAAAGAAGAAGTTGAAGCACTCCTTTTGCTGACAACAGACTAATAGAAGAAGCGCGGGCACCGTCAAAGGGAAACTTGCATGGTTTGTAGGTGGTGGTGCCAGCGGCAATTGTGGCAGCGAGATCGATGGAATTGGTGGTGGTGGAGCATATAGTTGGAGCAACGAAAACAATAGAGGCGGGGCCAACTCATAGGAGGAAACACAGGTGACAGCGAATGTAACCATTAGAACCACCTAAAGGGCCATTGTGTTAACCTGAAGATGAAGATTGGTAGGTTGGTGGTGGAGAGTTTATAAGGGAGAAGTGGAGGCTGGCAGCACATGTGAACCGGCAGCGCGACAACCCATGTGAGCCGGTGGCGGCGGCAAGTCCAAGTCCATGTGAACGGTTACATTCGGACAAAAAAGGGAGTGACAATTAGGGATGGTTTAACACGGTATATCGATATTGAAATTATATATTGCATATTGTACAAAAAAATTTTGATATAAGAAAATTCATATTGATACCGTACCAAAATTTAATTCGATATATCAAATTTTTTATATATCAAAATTTAGATATGGTATAAATTTTATACCGTTTAGTTTAAAACTTTGATATCGATATGGTATATACCATACTAAAATACTAAATCCTATATCGATACTAAAAAATTTGATACCATATAATATCATACCGGAATTACACTGGTTTCTCTACATCTTCATTCAATCATGATGTAGTTAGGTTGATTAGACTAACTATTTTTAAGTTACTTAACTAATTTTATTTAACATGGGAAATTGAATCTGACAATCTATATATCCTAACTAGGTTTGATATATCATATGACCTCACAAACCTGCGTTGAACGTCGAAAAAAATTTTCAAAAGCAAGTAAAGAACTTTGAAGATGATAACAATTTTTGAATTACTATTTAGGAATCTCTGCTAGTATAAGAGTTTGTGGCTCCAGATAGTAAATCAATTTGCAAATAGACTTGTGCCATAGCTAGCAAGTATAAAAGTTTGTGACTCTAGAAAACAGATCAATTTGTAAATCCACCTACACCATATGAGAAGGTAAGAAATTAATAGGAAATATTCAACAAGGCTATTCCTCCTTTCGACTACTATTCCTCCATTCGACTATCCAACCACACTAGGTTATCATATATATGGTGCATAACCTTTGAGTCTAACTCTTCGAGAAAATTCTAATCATCTTGATGTCTTTTTAACAAGTCTATTTTTGTGTAAAGCAATAATTTTTGATCGATGCTGACTTTGTCTCTGTAATTCGCAACAGTTTTTTTTATTCTGACGCGTTGCAACCCATTCGCCAAATAATATAGTTTTCCATGAAAGATTATAATTGGCTATTAAAATCTGAAATGGTGCAAGTGTGCAACCATTCGTAAAAGAACATGTGTAAAGTTGTTCATGAAAAGTTGCAATCCAAGATTAACTATGGTTCACGTAAAAAGATTCGTGACCATTCAAGCTCTATAAAATAGATCTCCTTGGGAGAAATTTTATCAAAAGTTGATTTCTCATTAGTCGGTTTTCAAAAGTAGTTCTAGAGGAAGTTAGAGAATTTAATTTTTCTTTAAAGAACTAAAATCATCTTATCCTATAGGAATTTCTTCCTTCAAAGTGGAAGAAATAACGGAAACTGCCAACACGATTTGATTCTACCAACTTTCTATTATCTTTTTATCACTATTTCAATATAGTCCACTGGGGAGAAATTTTTAACAATCTTTAGGTTTATTTCTTGAAATGACATCCTCACTAAAATATCTTGCATTCAACATTGTTAAGTTGGACCGATTTGATGGTGACAACTTCATAAGATGGAAGAAAAGAGTTCATTTCTTCATCGTGGCTTTGAAGGTTGTCTATGTTCTTACAACTCCAAAGCCGACAACAAGGCAGAAGAAGAGACACTAGATGAGATCCACAACCGACAAAAATGGGAAATAGACGATGAAATTTGTCGGGGACACATTCTCAACGCCATAAAGGATAACTTGTTCAATGTCTATCATTCCATCTTGATCGCAAAGGAGCTATGAGACAAACTGGAGTCAAGGTATATAAGAGAAGACTCTACAAGTAAGAAGTTCCTTGTTTTTACTTTTTTCATTATAAAATGGTGGATAGTAGATCGTCTTTTGGAGAACTAGAATGCATGCTTAACCACTTTAATGAACATAACATGAACATGGATGAAATAGTAGTTGTCAGCTCAATTATAGTAAGTTGCCTCCTTCTTGGAAGACTTCAAGAGGGATCTTAAATATAAAAAGGAAGAAATGAAGGTTTGGCTAACTCTCTAAGGGTATAAGCAGGGCCGACCCTGGAGGAGGGTGGCACTGGGCGATGGCCCTGGGCCCAGAATTTGAGAGGACCTTTTTTTTTTTTTTTTAGTATTATGTATTATAAGCATGTAATTGGGGCCTTGGGTAGTTAGACACAAATTCATATTTTAGAATCTTTTAATATTGTCTTTTACTTTTATCTTTTTAGACATCTAATTGGGGCCATGGGTAGTTAGACCTAAATTCATATTTCAGAACCTTTTGATATTGTCTTTTACTTTTATTCTTTTATGTTGCAATTTGTAAAATGGTAAACAAATGAAAAATATATTGAGAAAAACATTTTGAAAAATCTTGAAACTGATAATATTATAGACGATTTTACAAATAGAAATGTCAGAAGAAAACGTTTAAATGAATTGTATATTATTAAAAATTTATTTTGGACTTTTTTGTTCGCCCTGGGCCTCCTGAGTTGAAGGATCGGGGCTGGGTATAAGAAGAGTTTAAATTGTAGGAAAGCAAGGCAATCCTACCAAAGGAAGAAGAAATGGACAAGGAGTCGACTTCCAAAATTAATATGATGGAAGGAGGGGAGACAAACAAGTCCAAGTTCAAGAAAAGATTCAAGAATGGCAAGGAACAATTCTTCAAAAGGAAGAAGAAGGACAAGTGCTTCCCATGTAATATGGAAGGCCACTACTGACATGAGTACTGACCTCTGAAAAGAATGCAAGGGCCAACTTCTTTGGAAAACGCTAATGCATGCAAAGGCTTTGTAGCCATGATCTCAAAGATCAACCTCGTTGAGGAAGATTTTGCCTAGTGGATTGATTTCGGAGCAAGCCGCCTTGTTTGCAACAACAAGGAATTCTTTAAGTCATTAGAAGTAGACATTGAAGATTTATTTGTCTACATGGGAAATGCAACGAATGCACCCATAAAGGGTAAGGGGTAAGTGGATCTTAAATTCACTTCCGAACATGTGGTGACTCTCACCAATGTTCTTTATGCTTTGGAAGTTAGAAAGAATTTAGTGTCCTCGAGTCTGCTAAGCAAGTTTGGGTTTAGAGTGTAGGATCGACATATGCAACGGAAAATAAATAAATGAAAGAAGAAGCGCTAACACAAGTAGTTGTACTTATTTCGGAGCTTTCGACGAGTCATACTCCAAGGTCTACACTCACTGAGTACTTTCGTTGGGCAATCACTATAAGCTTGAAATTATTACAGGAATTTAAGTACAATGTAATAAAATAAAATGTACCCACAACAAGTAGAGTCTAAGCTTTAGTATCTATTGTCAGAGTAGCTTTTCGACATCATGGAGAGCTTCTTGGAGCAGCGTATAAGAACAAAAGTCAGAGTGATTGATGATTTGAAGCTATTGTTCGAAGGCCTTTATATAGAACCTCTCCGGGCGCTTGGAGTGTGCTAACGTGGCAGCATCTTGTCAAAAGTTTATCCCACAAACTTTATCTACCTCCGGGTGCTCGGACCATTGACATGGGTTGGCCAGTAGAAGCATGCCACTGCAGCCAGTCATCCAGGTGCCTATCCACCTATCCGGGCGCTCGTACCTTCGGGCGGCTGGACAAGCTCCAAGCGCCTAGACAAGCTTCGGGCGCTTGAAGCCCCTTTTTCCAGCCGTTGATTTTCTACAACACAAAGTTAGGCCGATAATAAATAAATAAAAAAAAGCAACCCGATGCACAAAGCTCCCACTATGCGGGGTCTCAGGGAAGGATCCATTGTACGCAGTCTTACCCTGTTTTTTGCAAGAGGTTGTTTCCAGGACAATAAATAATATAAAAAATAGTAATAATACATTTGCCAATTTTTGGGTTGTCCGGTCCTGACTTTGAGTTTCGCTGAAACTCAAAGTTGAACCGAAGCCTACTATTCCCTCAACTGGGAATGCATTCTCACTGGATCATTTGTCCAGTTGCTTACCTCCACTTATTAATCGCAGACTTCTTCGATGTCAGGCCCCTTGATCCACCAGGACTTTCTGTCAGATCTCAACCAATCTGGACTTCAGTTTGTTGTCAACCCAACTGGACTTCCTTCTAGATCTCAACCAATCTGGACTTCGTGCTAGCTATAAACCTAGTTAGACTTCAGCCTAATGTTTCAGCCTTCTAGACCCATGAAGTGCATATCTTACACACTTGGTAGACAAATTAGATAAATATACCATCTAACTTTAATCCATTTGTCATTCATCAAAATCTAAATTTGACCATGGGTATCAACTGCACTAACATAGAGTACTTGTTATTGAAGTCGACAAGTTTGTTCTCTCAAAAGGGGGTATGTTTATCAGGAAGGGCTACCAATGTAACATCATATTCAAGTTGAATGTCATGCTAATTAACAAAATGAATAAAAGTGGTACTTTTGCTGGTGTGATTGAGTTGTCCTCTATTTGATGGCATAATAGATTCGGACATGTTAATTACCAAAGAATAAGTGATATGATTAAAATTGATCTTTTACCGAAATGCAATCAAGAAAATAATGCAAGATGTAGAACTTGCGTGTTGACTAAAATAACAAGACTTCCATTTCCGAAGATTGAAAGACAATCAAATCAATTAGAAATCATACATAGTGATATATGTGATTTTCATGCTACACCATCTTTAGAAGGGAATAAGTACTTTGTAACATTCATAGATGATTACTTAAGATTTTGCTATGTATACTCGTTACACTTTAAAGATGAGGCCATGCCAAAGTTTAAAATATACAAAAATGAAGTTGAACTTGCATGCAACATGATGATTAAATGTTTAACAACGGATAGAGGAGGTGAGTATTATTATAGCAAATAATTTTTTGAATCCACTGGTATTAAACATGAAGTGACTGCTCTGTATACACTACAACACAATTGTGTGTTGGAAAGGAAAAACCCATGTGTTGATAGAAATGGTCAACTCAATGATGCCCTAACTCTGGATTAATTCATGGGTTTAGGGGTGAAACTGTGCTAATGGCTTGTTACATCCTGAATCGAGTTCCAAACAAAAAGAACTCGGTCACATCCTATGAACTCTGGCACAACTGGAAACCAAATCTTAACCATTTAAGAATTTGGGGTTGTAGAGCCATAGTAAAGGTAATGAACCCAAGAAAAGGACTCTAGGAGAAAGAGGTGTTGAGTGTATTTTTATTGTATATCCACAAAATAGTAAGACCTATAAGTTTATGGTTATAGAGCCGACTGATTCAATAATTGTAAATACAATTATAGAATCAAGAGATGTTTTTTTTTTTTTTGATGAACAAAGGTTCATCTCAATACCTAAGATTGTTGACTACAATTCAAGACAAGTTGAGACAACAAGCTCAACTAATTTTGAAACTAATGAGCCTAGGCGGAGCAAAAGGGATAGAAATCCTAAGTCCTTTGGTACTGACTTTGTCATGTGCCTAGTTGAAAGGTCAAGAAATGTCCTCATCAATAAAACTTTATATTGCTTTTGTTGGACCATGTGGTAGTTTTGATGTGATCAACCAAGTTAAGTTAGGTCTTGTTATATTTTGATCCTTGTGTCTAAGTGTGCAGGAACTTAGGAACATAAGAAGTCGAGCGGAAGATACAACTAGCAAGAAGGATGGCATGGGAAGGGAGTTGACTGGCTCGGTGTATTCGAGGGACGAGGTGCTGCGGAAGAGTACATCGGTGGGCGAGAAGGACGTGCGCAACGTACCGAGGGACGAGAAGTCGAAGCGGAAGCCTGCTCGAGGAGAAGGTCAGAAAATGGGGGGAGCCCTATTCCGGATGGCTGCGATCACCTTGGCGATCGGAGCAGCAGAAGAGCGAAAGAAGGCTGGAAATACTGCTAGAGGCCCCTTCAAAGGGAATTGAAGGCGCCTTCGAGGCGCCTCCACGGCACCTTTGCGCCTCACTGTGGAAGGCGCCTTCGATGAACAGTACAAAGACACCTTCTAGCCTTATAGAAGGCGCCTTCGACCAGGCTGGTTTTAACCGTTGGCAGTGGATAAACATTTGTCCACTTATGCCTCATTGGAGGCACCTTCCAGTCACGGATAAGTTTTTCCATGGGTTATAAAAAGATCCTTGGACCTATGAAATAATAATCAACTCTTGTAATCATTTTCCAGCAACTGTGTGAGCTTTCAACAAGTGTAAGAGACTTCTCCGCCTTCAACGAAGGAGATTTGTTTAGCGCTTTTATTTGCCTTAGATTAACAACCATCTAGATTGTAACTAAGTAAATCTTGTGTCTCTTCTTTCTAGTTGTTTCTTTAATTTATTATTATTATTGCTTTTAATTAGAATTGAAAGAACAAGAAAGATTTTTGTCTTATTTGTCTTAATAGGCAATTCACTCCCTCAAGCAGACCGCCAAGCGTCATAACAAGTGGTATTAGAGCTAAACTGCCTTAAAAGGACTAACCGTAGACTGAAGCAATGAGACGATAGCTGGTGCAAGCATCCACCCACCAAAATTTGTGAGAGACTTCGCACAATAGAAACATCGGATGGAGGTATTCTTTAAAACAGATTTTGAGATTCTGTTAATTATGAAATATGATTTTGTAGTTCTGAAAGATAAAGAAGAATACCAGTGGACGAAGAAGGAACAAGTCAATTTCGTGACAAATGGTAAAGCAAAATTCCATCTGCTCAGCGTCCTTCCGCCCCAGGAAGTTAATCGAATTGATAGCTACGACTCCACCAAAGAGCTCTGGGAGAAGTTCCTAGAACTCCATGAAGGCACTCTGGAAGCAAAGTTAGTAGAGCGAGACATCCTCCGAACCCAGCTAACAAACCTACGGATGAACAATGGAGAAAAGGTATCGCAACTCGAAGCACGAATCAAAGAACTCATCACTCAGCTCAACAATATCGAAGAATCAGTAACGAACCAAGATTCAATCCGGTATGCGCTCAACACCTTCCCAAGAACTCCAGAATGGTCATCCTTAGTAGATGCACACTACATCTCTAAGGATTTTGAAGTAAGTACACTAGAGAATTTGTTTTCCACTGTGTAAAACCCTTGTACAAAAATTTGTACATGCACAAAACTTTTCCTAGCAACCTACATGCTCGATCAGACATGTGTTTGATCAATCAAGCAAGTCCTTGATTGACCAAAACACACCTTGATCGAAGCACAAGATTACTTGCCTCTTGTGTTAGTGTTCAGGATCCATACAAAGAAAACATAACTAGTTGCATTGCGGAATAAATAACTAGTTGTACATTTCTTCGTAGACAAAGACCTCTTGATCTTCTGTTGTATTCCTCTCCTTTTCTTGGGCGTCGTGTGGACGACGATCTACCAAGACAAACCACCCGAACCTTCTTTTGTTTCCAAGCCGCCTACTACCAAAAGATGCAAAGAAAAGGGGTGACTCCTTCTTCTTCTTCTCCTCCAAATCGCCTACCACCTAGGGTGGTTCTTCTCTTCTTCTTCTCCTCCAAGCTTCGGCCACCAAAGGAGATATGTGCCGACCCTAGAGGGAGGAAAGGGAGGACGAGATGAGAAGGTGGAGCGCCGACCCTAGGAGGAAGAGAGGAGGTGGGTGTCGGCTCTAGGGGAAAAGAAAAGAGAGAAAAGAAGAGATGAGGTGCCGACCACAAGCAAGGGAAAATAACTCAAGAGAGATTAGGTTATGATGGCATGACCTCCTTCCTTTTTATAACCTTTGACACCAGATAAAAGAGGAGAAATATTAACAGAATTTTTGTTTAGAAAAAATCTCTAAAAAAATTAATATAATTCTTTTTAGAAAAATTTCTAAGTAAAGAATTAATATAATTCTTTTTAGAAAATTTCTAAGAAAGAATTAACATAATTCTTTTTAGAAAAATCTCTAATTCTGTTGAGAAAAAAAATCTCCCTATTACAACTCCCCTTCTTTTTTTCTTTCTTTTCTTTTCTCTTCCTTTTCTTTTCTTTTTTTTTTTGGTTTGGTCGGCCCCTTGCTTGGGCACCAAGCAAGGCTTGGCCGGCCCCTTTCTTGGGTAAGAAACAAAATCAAACAAGTGAATGCGAGGCTATGTAGAGGCTACAACAGGGACCGAGAGAAGGAATTAGTTTTGGCCTCCTGATGGACTTGAGCTTCCTGTGTTCGACCTGAACACCTAACTCAAGTTCATCAATAATAACTCATACCACTAAAGAATTATTATTGAACTACCGCACCAATCCCATATTATAATATGGGCTCATTTTTATCATGAGTGTGTTAATCTCCCTGTGTTTAAGATATCGTATGTCCGTTAATTAAATGAATTATTGACAACTCAATTAATTAACATCTAGCTCCAAGAGTTAGTACCACTTAACCTTATTATCATGTCGGACTAAGTCCACTTGTAGGGTTTGCATGATAATCCTTATAAGATTCTCAAGGGGACATCATCAACCTAAATAAATAGGACACAGTTTCCTTTTATAATTAACAACACACCATATAAATGGTACTATCTCCCAACTCATCAGGCCTATTGATTTAATGAATAAATCTCACCCATTGATAAGTCAAAGAAATAAATACTAAGTATACGTGCTTGTTATTATATCGGGATTAAGAGAACACACATCCATAATAATAGAGGTTCTGTTCTTTTATGCAGTTAGTATAAATCGAACAACCTCAAATGGTTTTGCTCAATACACACATAGTGTATTAGTATAATTTTATAGTCAAGACAAACTAATACCAAATTACACTACAACCGTTCCAATGGTTTGCCTCTATCCATCTCAGTCGTGAGCTACTATTTATAACTTATAAGGAACTGATAACATGATCTTCTGTGTGACACCACACACCATGTTATCTACAATATAAATTAAATGAGCAGCTGCATTAACATACAAATATAAAATGCAACATTTGACTAAAGTGATTCTTATTTCAAAATATAAATATCCATACAAAAAGATAGGCTTTTATTATAACTTCATGAAACTCGATGTGCAGATTTTAAAGAAATCGAAAAGTCAAACAATAATCTTGCCTTGAGAGCCAAGAAGGAAGGTCCTGACTCCGAAGCGTCGATCGACGAAGATGAAGCGGCGCTACTAGTAATAAAATTTAATAAATTTATTAAATCTAATAAATTTAAATCGCAGATGAGAAAATATTATCGAAACAAAAGGATGGTCCGATGCTACAACTATAACGAAGAAGGGCACATCAAGGATGACTGCTTAAAACTAAAGAACAAAGACAAGGAAAAGAATAAGAAGCCAACTCGACCCAAACATAATCTAAAAGCCACATGCGATGAATCATCGTCCTCCGACTCCGAAATTGAAGCCTACGCCGGACTAGCTCTAATAGCAGACCATTAAAAGGAAGATGAAACCAGCTCAAAGATGAGCATCGACGAAGGGGGAGGATCATCAGAGGAAAACTGCCATGAAGGGGGAGTATCAGAACTTAAGGTAAGTGAGGTACGCACTCTTTCACCCGAACAATCTTTTCAGTTCATTAAAGTACTTTCTAATAATTTAGTAAAAGTAGAAAAAGAAAGTAATGATTTGAAAAGATAATTAGCAAAAGCATGCCCATTAGATTTGTTTGATAATTTAAAAATAGAAAATGATAAATTGAAAATAGAAATAGAATACTTGAAAAATCATGCATGCTTAAAAAATCAAAATATTAGGAGATATAATAACTTGAACTGGTATATTAGACATCACCAGAGACAAATTAAGAATATTCCTAAAAATTATGTATCAGTAGGTAGGAACTTATATTGGGTTCCAAAATCATACCTAGACTAAAATTCTTTTAATTATAAAAGAGTTAAATTGAATATTAATTTCTTTAAAAGGATTTGTCTAAGAAAGTGGTCGTTTCTCTAATATCCAAGAAGGGTTAGTGCCTCGCCACAGCTTGGAAGTCAATTATCGAAATAAATATTTAATTAACTAAGTGGTAAAATGATTTACTGTTATAATCTTTTAACAAGTTATTTTTTTTTAAAAAAAAACTTAGTCGGATTTTTTTTGTCAAATACAAAAGTATGTTATTTGTTAAAAAATCTGTTTACGATTTTAACGTACCCCTAATAATTAATTTCAAAATCTCTAACTTCTTATATTTTTCCCTATTTTTCTTGATGTGATCAAAGGGGGAGGATTAGGTACAAGTTTAGGGGGAGTTAGGATTTTATTTAAGTTTGCTAACTCACTTGTAACATTAAAGTTAAACATTTCTAGTGTTATTCTTGCAATTTTATTAGTACTTATTGTAATTTGTTTGTTTTTACCTTAACTTGAACTTGGATTGATGCACATCAAAAAGGGGAAGATTGTTGGACCCCGTGATAATTTTGATATGATCAACCAAGTTAAGTTAGGTACTGTTATATTTTGATCCTTGTGTCTAAGTGTACAGGAGCTTAGGAACACAAGAAGTCAAGCGGAAGACGCAGCTAACGAGAAGGATGGCACGGGAAGAGAACCGACAGGCTCGTCGCATCTGAGGAATGAGGTGCATTCGAGGGACAAGATACTGCAGAAGAGTACATCGGCAGACGAGAAGAACGTGTGCGACATTCCGAGGTACGAGAAGCCGGAGCGGAAGCCTGTTCGAGGAGAAGGTCGAAAAATGGGGGGAGCCCTATTCCAGATGGTCGTGATCACCCATGCGATTAGAGCAGTAGAAGAGTAAAAGGAGATTAGAAATATTGCTAGAAGCGACTTCGATGAACAGTACGAAGGCGCCTTCCAGCCTTATGGAAGGCGCCTTCGACCAGGCTGGTTTTAGCTGTTGGCAGTAGATAAACATTTATCCACTTATGCCTCGCTGGAGGCACCTTCCACCCTATTGAAGGCGCCTTCCATCCACGGATACGTTTTTCCATGGGCTCTGAAAAGACCTCTGGAGCTAGGAAATAATAAATCAACTCTTGTAATCATTTCCTAGCAACTGTCTAAGCTTTCAACGAGTGTAAGAGATTTCTCCACCTTCAACGAAAGAGATTTGTTTAGCGCTTTTACTTGCCTTGAATTAACAACCATTTAGGTTGTAACCAAGTAAATCTTATGTCTCTTCTTTCTAGTTGTTTCTTTAATTTATTATTATTGTTGCTTTTAATTAGAGTTGAAAGAATGAGAAAGGTTTTTGTCTTATTTTTCTTAATAGGTAATTCACTTCCTTAAGCCGGCCGCCAAGGGTCCTAACAACTTTGATACTAAGGTAGATCCCAAAACATTTGAGGAAGCAATGAAATCTCATGATGCTTCGTTTTGGAAGGAAGTTGTTAATGATGAGATGGATTCAATCATGGCCAACGAAACTTGAGTGCTAGTAGATCTACCACCTAGTTCCAAACCGGTGTAATGGATCTTCAAAAAGAAAATGAAGGTAGATGGAACAATTGACAAGTTTAAGACTAGGCTAGTTGCCAAAAGGTTTACTCAAAAACATGGCATTGATTACTTTGATACTTACTCACTTGTAGCCCTGATTGCTACAATAAAAATACTTCTGGCCATAGCCTCAATCTAAAATTGGGTTATTCACAAAATGGATATAAAAATTACATTCTTGAATGGTGAATTGGATGGGGAAGTATATATAAACCAACCCAAAGGGTTCATGGTAAAAGGCCAAGAGCACAAAGTGTGCAGGCTTATAAAGTCATTATATAGAGTCAAACAAGTATCTAAGTAATGACATCAAAAATTTGATATAGTGATATTTACTTGTGGATTCAAGATTAATGAAACAGACATATATATATATATATACAACAAGTATGCAAATGGTAAAGGAGTGATAATATGAATTTACATAAATGACATGTTGATTTTTCGGACAAATCTAAAACAAGTCTTAGATACCAAAAAGCTGCCATCGAGTAATTTTAAAACGAAAGATATGGATGTAGCCGATGTCATCCTTGGAACAAGAATCAAGAGAGAAGGCAATAAAATCATGCTTTCACATTCTCATCATATTGAGAAGATTCTTAAAGCTTCAACCATGAAGACCGCACACTAGTTCATTCACCGACAGACCTAAAAATGGAATTTGTTAAAAATTCGAGTAATCCAATACAACAATTGGAATATGCTACGGTTATAGGGTGCTTAATGTACGCAATGACTTGTACTCAACCAGATATTGCTTATGCAGTGGGAGTATTAAGTCGATACATAAGCAATCCAAGAAGCCAACATTGGTTGGGAGTAACAAGTGTAACGCTCGAAAATTCTCAAAGTAATTTTAGAAATATTATTTGATTTTTCTAGAATTTTAGAATATTTTTATGGAATTTTTGGAGTAGCAGAAGCAACAAAATTAAATAAAAACATAAAATAGCCTAAGTGGGAATTAAACCCGAGACCTAGCGAACCCTACGACTTATAAATGACTTTAGTAACCAAGGGGCCCCAGCAGGGGTGTGCTGAAAGAAGAGGAGAACAATTCTATTTAAGATTTAGTTGGGTGGTATAAATCACTTAATATAAATAGGAAATTAAGAGAGGAGTTATTATTTTCCAAACGACAACTCTTTTTTCCCTCACCCTCACCCGACGCCATCTCTTCTCCCGCACTCTCTCTTCACGCCAAGTCCAAGAAACCTAGGGTTTCATCCCTAGGGCCGTAGGAGCACATTCCGACGACGACTCCGGCACAAGGACGCTCCCCTCGGCGAGAGGAAAGCATAGACGTAAGAGGATCGTCGAGAAGACCTTCTTCTCCGGAAACCTAGCGATTGGATTGTAAGGAAAATTAGCGCAGGATGTAAGTAACCCCTCACCTGCAGTATGAGTAGCTATTCGCATGCTTTTATGGTTTTAGTTCACTTTTATGGTCTTAGTTTAGCTAGATGCAGAATTAGAGCACACCAAGTGCTCGATAAAATGCCTAGTATAGTTAAATGTTACAATAGGCATTTTAATAGCTCAGTTAAATGCCCTAGATGTATTTTACATAGCGTACATATCCTTGCTTCAGTGATATGGGACTACGGTCCAATGGATGGGCTCTCATAGTCGCCTCTAGGTTCAGATAACCTAGCTCTAGGTTCAGATAACCTAGTAAAAAGCAAGATATGATTAATCAGTTATAAACAGTATTTTACTTTATCAGTGACACTGTACTGGACTTCAGTTGTCCTTGGGTTGGGCTCCCATAGTCGTCCCTAGGTTTAGATAACCTAGTACCCTACTAGATTCGGGACTTGCTACCTCGGGCCTAGTTAGGGATGCGCGCACAGCAAGTACAGTTGTCGGGCCCATCAGCAGCATGTTTAGTATTTTTATCTATTTACGAAAATAGTTTTCAACTTTACAAAACAGATGAGTAGATTCAGCGTAGCTTTAGTTCAGTTTTCTATTTACATAGCAGATAGCTTTATGTTTAGTTCTTGATTACCATGGTTTACATGCCCATGTGCCATGCTTTAGCATTTCTAGTGTGATTCTCAGCTTGCATATCAGCATAGCATCTTTTAAAAGCATGATTTATGCAAATGCATGTTTTTGTGAGGTAGATGGTTTCTTACTAAGCTCCCAAGCTTATAGATGCATTTTCCTTATACTGCAGATAAGGGTAAAGGAAAGATGGAATAGCGGAGGCTGGAGGCAATGCGATGAAGATGTGTGTGAGTAGGAACTTGGAATGAAGATCTCTGGGGGAGAACTAGTAAATTAAGAACTTAGTACTCTTATAGTATTACTTTTCTGCACTTTTAGATGTGTAAGTGTCTTGATTCATGAAAGTATGCACCAAGTTATGCTTAGATTGTTATTTGTCATGTTAGTAGATAGCTAGCTATGAGTAATGGCATGCCCAGTAGTAGTGTTATGGTGGTAGTTGAATTCTTGAAGATTTTGTACGAGGTCGGGTCTGATTTTTGTGGAAATCAGAAACCCAATCGATCAGTCGATCGATTGAGCAGTCCTCAATCGATCAGCCGATCGATTGGAAGAAGTCCCCGCGTACAGAACGCTAGGGAGTCGATTAGTTGATCGATTGGGGAGCTCTCGATCGATCAGCCGATCGATCGAAACGCGATCTGTCACGTACAGAGAGCTGATGAGTCGATCAGCTGATCGATCGGCCATGGATCTATCAACCGATCGATCGGGAATTTAATTCCTACAAACAGAGAGCCTCTGAATCGATCATCGGATCGATTGGCCAGGCTGGATCGATCAGCCGATCGATCCTGACTTGACTCCGTGCACAGTAGCGAGTTGAGTCGATCAGTGGATCGATTAGTCAACTCCAATCGATCAGCCGATCGATTGAAATGTCTGATTTCAGCCAGAAGTGTCTAACTCCAGTTTTGATCAAATAGAAACTTAAGCTCCATTCTTTAGCATATGTACAACGTCAGAAGTGTATTCTGAGTATAATTTCCAGACTTTATAGTAAATAGTAGTGTGTTTTAATTAGTTCAGTTCTTTTCCGCACAAGAATAGTTAGCATAATGTAACCCCCGACCTTACAACTTAGTTAGTAGAAGGCGGGTCGTTACAACAAAAGTACTCAAGTACTTGAAACATATGAAGGACTATGGAGTATGCTATAGTAGAATACCTTTTATACTTGAAGGATACTCGGATACTAATTGGATAACTAACAAAGATGACCACTCTTCCACTAGTGGTTGGAACTTTATGGTAGGAGGAGGTGCGATTTCTTGGGATTCAAAGAAACAGACATGCATCATGGGCTCAATAATGGAAGTTGAGTTTGTAGCACAATGGATAGCAATGTGGCCGAAGCTGGTCTCTCCCATTGCTATCCATTGTGATAACACAACCATGATTGCTAAAGCTTATAGTCAAGTATATAATGGGAAGTCTAGACATCTTGGACTAAGGCATAGCCTGGTAAGAAAGTTGATCGCCAATGGAGCGGTTATACTCGATTTTGTAAGATCAAAAGATAATCTTGGTGATACTTGCACTAAAGGCTTAACTAGAGATATGGTGTTGAAAACATCATGTGACATGGGATTGAAGTCCAAATTCTAAGGTCACTTACAATAGAACCTCAATTCAATACTCTTCTCGATGTTGAGTTTGAATTGAATGAGTCAAAGTACGTTGTAGCATGTGATCAAAACATAACAAAATAATCCCAAAGGTAGTTGTGTTGTTATTCCTATCAAGACAAGGAAGGTTGAACATAGAGTTCTTAACAAGTCTTGAAAATGCCATAAATGATGGCAGGGGCATTAAAGAGCTTGACTAAATAAGTGTTGGAGTGGGCTTTTGCCAATGATTCGACATCCACCAAACTTGGAACTTAGTTTGGACACACTTATGAAAGGATATGGATACGAGACTGATGTATTGAAAATATAACAATTGAGATAAAGAGAAAATTTCTGTGTGCGTTGATTTACGTGGCTTGTCACCATAGTCAATTGGTTCAAAGCGTGTCTACCATATTGATATCGACAAGTTATAAATAGTCATCGCTAAGACGGTGGTTCAATCGTGCGACACCACAGTCGATGCACAGTTTTCCGTGGATTTTATGTGATCCAAACTCCAAAGAATTGAGCAAGTATTGAAAAATGGCGGGGGATTATAAGGAATCAGGATTTTTCAATCCTTGTGTAAAACAACAGCTTTTGGCTGAGGCTAACTTTGCCTCTGTAATTCGCAACAGCTATTTTTAGTCTGAATCGTTGTAACCCATTCGCCAAACAATACCATTTTTCATGAAAGATTACGACTGCTATTAACATCTAAAAAGGCGTAACCATTCGTGAAAGAACATGTGTAAAGTTGTTCGTGAAAAGTTGCAACCCAAGATTGACTATGGTTCACGTGAAAAGGTTCTTCACTGTTCAATCTCTATAAATGGATCTTCTTGGGAGAAAAATGTTGTATAATTTTTCATCCACAAATCGAGACTTTTTTAGTTAGGTCTGTTATCAACTTGAGACGACGACGACGACAACGACGGAGGCAATCACTTTTGAGGAGTGTGGGCAATGGTGGATCTAAAAATTCAAGAATAAAAGGATCACCAATGAAATCTCATAATACTAAGGATTTCACCGTCGGTAAGGAAGGCGACCGTCGATGGCACCTCTCCACTGGATCCACCCCTGAGTGTGGGGGTCCTCTTGGACTAAAGTGGCCTCAAGCATAGTTCAAGCACAAGTTGTAGATAAGAGAGGAGCTTCCTTACACTGGGATGGAATATTTGTGGCCCCCAAAATGCTGATTTGGCAGAGTGGCACTAACATGGAGAAGGGATTTTACTGAATGTATCACTAGTCTTTCTTAGCAAATCAACCAGAAGAAATTGCCTAATAAATAAATTGTCAATTAGCAGTAAATCTTAAGGTAAGTGACCCACATTTAATTTTTACTAGAATTTGGTTCTTTGACATCACTTAAATATGAGAATTTTCATATGGTTCGACTGCAACTAGTATCGATGGTTCTTATATTTCTCAATATCATTTAACTGAAGAACATTTATAATTAAAACAATTAAATTATAACATTAAAGAGAAAAATTAAACTTTAGGAAACAATTAACTCGCCCTAAATTTTGGAGTGCATATCCTAAGGAAAAGTAAATATCGCATATCTGACAGTACACTCACTGCTTGCTTTTGTCTTCCTAAAAATGCAAGAAACAATAGTTCATATAAAATGAAACAGTGAAATCATTAATACATCTAACCTAATGTGTTGGCATACCTCACCATTTATCTTTAAAATTCACAATAGTTTTACAAGATCTACTAATTTAAAACCTCATACTTCTTTCATATATAGAGAAAGAAAACAAATGAAATAGAGAACGAGCCATACCATGGAACAAAGACAAAGGAGGCTTTCGTTGCCGGCGACAGAAATAAAGAAAATAAAGAATAATTATTTCTGAATGATTTTATTGATGAAGCCAAAGGACTTATTTATATAAATTATCTAACTAATAATTGAAATATTAAATAGGACATACAATCATAATAATAATTATAGTAGTGAATATAATAAATTTAGAAATATTATCTTTTATTGATTATGAAGTCAAATATGATAAATCTTAATTAATTGAAATCAATTCGAGATTATTTTTCATAATTGCTTTCTTTGTTGTTATTATACCCTGACAAATTCAACGGGAGTGCCCGAACATTGAGTTTGATTATTAACTTGGTAAAATATTGTCTAGATAATGACTTGATGAATATATCAACACAATTTGATCTTCTATAGAGACATAAAAAATCGAAAGTTGTTGAGTGACCACACGTTCGGGAATAAAATGAAAATTAATCTCCACGTGCTTGGTATAAGCATAAAAGACTGGATTTGCAGCAGGATAAGTTGTTCTTATATTATCACACCAGATTTTGGGCGTAGCGATTGGGAAAAAAATATAATTCTGAAAGAAGAGATTGTAATCAAATAATTTCGAATGTTACATTAGCGATAACTTTGTATTCAACTTCAGTACTTGAGCGAGAGATTGTAAGTTGATTCTTTGAAAGCCAAGAAATCAAATTTCGTCCAAGAAATATTGCACACCCACTAATTGAATGTCTGTCTTCTAGAGATTCGACCTAATCTGCATCACTATAGGTATTCAACTCTAATGAGAATTGACGATATAAAAGAAGACCATGTAAAATTATGCCTTTAAGATAATGAAGAATTTTCTTAACAACTTTTCAATGGTACTTAGTAGGAGAATGCATAAATTGACAGATACGATTAATTAAAAAAGCAATGTCAGGTCATGTAATAGTGACATATTTAGGGCACCAATAATACTTTGGTAGATCTGGGGGTCCGCCATTAAAGGAGAGGAAGAAGGAACATTAAAATCTCCTTTAATAATTGGTGTGGAGATAAGATGCACACTATCCATTTTAGCTCATTGAAGGAGTCTAGTGATATATTTGTTCTTAGAGAAAAGACAACCTTCAGCGTGTGCAAGAAACTCAATGCTAAGGAAAAATGGACCATGCCGAGGTCCTGAATCAGAAACTCTTGATTAAGAAGATGGAGCAAAGAAGTGATGTCTTCTTGATCACTGCCAGTTATTAAAATATCATCCATGTAAATTAGAAAAAAAAATATGATAAATTTTTCATTACATTTTAAGAATAGCGAAGAGTTAGTTTTTGACCCAGAAAAACTCAGAAGGTGAAGTCAATTAGATAGATGATGAAACCATGCATGAAGTGATTGTCGAAGACCATATATAGATTTCTGAAGTTTACAAACATGTGTTGAAAGTTACGGATCCATGAAACCTGGTGGTTACTCCATAAATACAGTTTCTTCAAGTTAACTATCAAGAAAAGCATTGGAAACATCTAATTGTTATATCGGCCCATTAGAGCTAATAGTTATAGATAATAACAATATGATAGTTGTAATTTTGACGACTTGATTGAAAGTATCTTTGAAGTTAATACCTAGTTATTGACTAAAGTCTTTTGCAACAAGGTGAGCTTTATAGCGTTCAATAGATTCATCTACGTGATACTTGATTTGGTAAACCCGTTTAGAGTCCACAACATTTATAGATAGATTACGAGGAACTAATGCCCATGTTTCATTACGGAGAAGAGCATCAAACTCTGTAGCCATCGTAACAGGCCAATTTGGGTCTTTGACTACTTGTGTAAAGCTAGTTGGTTTAACAAAACTTAAAGAAACAATTAGAGCCCATGGAAGAGTATAGCGGGGAAATTGGTGGACACCGAGCATAAATCCCACTTAGAGGAAGCATACTATGAGGAGTATCAACATCGGAACTACTCGAAGATGAGTGATCAGAATGATGGGAATCAAGACTAGAGAGTGGAACATTGCTAGATGTTGAGTCTACAAGATTTGGTGGAGATGAAGCAAAGCCCAAAATTCAATCTTCCCTTGGACTTTGAGTATGTCTTGTTGGAGCAACTTGTGAGAGTTGTGGTATACTATTAGGGGAAATCAGAAAGATGCCTTGATTATCTGAGGGAATATCTGAGGGAACAACTGTAAATGGAAAGAGAGACTCATCAAAAGTAATATGTCCAGAAATATATACCCACCCAGTTGATATATGTAGTTAACAATACTCATGATGCAAATTACTATAACTAAAGAAAATACATTGTTGAGACCAAGGGTTTAACTTATGTTTAGAGTAAGGTCGCAACTAAGGATAACATGCGCAACCAAAGATACAGAAGAATGAGTAATCTAGAGATCGATTATAAAGTCTTTCCAAGGTGCTTTTCTTTTGAAGTAGTGGAGTGAGCAAATGATTGATAAAGTATACTGAGGTTTCGACAGCGTTATCCCAAAATTTAAGCGGAACTGAGGCATGATTAAGAAGAGTTAAGGTAATTTCAATTATATGATAGTGTTTTCTCTTAGCGGATCTATTTTGTTCAAGAGTGTGGGGACAAGAGATTTGATGAAGGATGTTTGAGGAGGTAAGATGACGATAAAGAGCTTGATACTCTTCTCCCTAATCAAAATGAAGAGAGTATTTTGCAATCAAAATAACACTCAACATGCTTTTGAAAATGATAAAAAAATATCAAAGAGATTAAACTTTCTTTTCATAGGAAAAATCCAAGTAAACTTGCTAAAAGTGTCAATAAAAATAAAATAATAAAGAAAATCTTGGTTAGATAGAATAGGAGCAAGACTCCACACATCAGAGTGAATAATTTCTAAAGTAAAACTAGAGGTGCGAGTAGAAGACACAAAAGGTAATTTATGATATTTTACTTTCATGCAAGCTTCACATAAATAAGAAGAGGAGGCTAAAGAAATTGGTAAACCATACTGATTAATGATATTCTGAACAAGACGTACAGATGAATGACCAAGACTGCGTGCCAAGAGAATTTGTTAGTGCATTCTCTTCGATAGAGATTGTCTTTAATGTTTCCTCAAAGTAGAATAGTTCTTATTGTGGGATCCTTCACAAGACAATGATGAGGATACAAAAAGTAAATTTTTGGTAATAGAAGGAACATGAAGAGTGTTGCGCATACGAAAAGTTCAACCACATGAGTGAAACGATGTGTTTCCAAGGTGAGAAATTTGCAAACCTGAGTCATTATCTATTTATTTTATGTCGGGTCCATGATAAGGCTAAGCTTCTATGAGAATATCATACTCTAATATAACATGATGAGTTGCTGCAGAATCTGAATGTCTTCTTGAGTTCTCAGGAGTCTATGAAACTTGTGAAATAATTGATTGTCCTAATGTTGTAGTACCACCAGCAAAATTTGATTCAAATCTTTTAAGACATTGAATACCAATATGTCCAACTCTGAGACAAATTTGGCATCTTCTCTACCTAAAATACCAATCAAATCTTCTAGAGCAATGAAAACCAGTATGACGAACAATGTGACAAATTTGACATCGGTCTAAACTTTACGTTTGGTCATTTTGATGTCATTGAGTATCTGACATTGAGAATAAATAAACTCATCCCTTGATAGTAATAAACCTTGCTGTCTGACGACACACGGAGATCTTCTCTCCTTGTTGATCGACAACATAGAACAACAACTATTGATCGGTGGTTGGCCGAAAGGGTTGCTTCAGCTTCTACCTAGTCGGTTGGGGAATTTCTAGTTGAAAGACGGCTTTGCATTCAGGAAGACTCAAATCCCTTAATCCAGAGCCAAACACTCCTCAGAAGGCAGTTGATGGATGGTGAAAAAGAAAAAAAAAAAGAAAAAGAGAGATAAAGAAATAAAAAATAGAAAGAAAGGGTAATAATCGTAGAATAATTATTTCTGGATGATTTTTTTATGAAATAAAGGATTTATTTATATAAATTGTCTAACTAATAATGGAATTCAATAAGACATATAATAATAATAATAATAATAATAATAATAATAATCAATAAAGTGAATATAATAAATTTAAAAATATTAAGATGCCAAATACGATAAATATTGAATTAATGTCAAATCAATTCGAGATTATTTTCTATAACTATTTTCTTTGTTGTCATTAGTTAGTGTGACCGTTTGCACTGACAAACAGTTGGATAACAACGGAACAGAGCGAAGTCCACAAGCTTATAACGGTGAGAATTCATGAATTTACGCGCAGCTAAGGTTGGGGCAGTACCTACTCTTGAGGTACTAGCAAAAGTGTGGCAAAGAGAAAGCAACATTCTACCTAGACAATTAGGACAAATGATAGAAAAAGATGTCTAAATATAGCTGAGTCATTAATTACAACAAATATATAGTCGGCGTTACGAATCTAAAATGTTGAACCGTGACTAGAAAAAACAACTGAACTATAGAAAAAATGTCCAAAATCATAAATGAATAAACAATATCAAAAAGAAATACTAATAGTAGACGGATATGTAAATGCCTAATCACATTTCGGATAAACATAAGATTAATAGAAAAAATGTTCAAAAACAGAAATGAATAAACAATATCAAAAAGGAATTCTAAAAATAACAATAGAATCCATTAACAGTGGCAATAAAAAGAGAACTTAGAATTAAAAAAACCATAGAAAAGGATTAAATAAAAACGAATGTAAATTACAACAAATCAAGTCTAATTATAACATATAGTCGGCGGATCATTGAACATTGCTTTTGGAATAGAACCATGGAAAAAGATGTTTAAAAACATAAATAAATAAGAAACATAAAAAAATGAAATCCAAAAAACCAAAATTAATAATAGAATCGTAAACACACAAGTAACCAAGAGGTGAAACAAGAAAACAAGAAAAAGAGATTTGTGAATGTAAGAAACCTAGAAAAGGATTAGTTCAAAGATTCGGGGGAAAAGTAAGGGACATTAATAGATCACCGATATTAATATTAATGGGACTTACAAACTTCTAAATAGAAAGTATTATATTTGTGATTGCAATTTAAGATTATTTGTAGAAATAAGGTGATTATATAAGAAATATAAATAGATAAAATATTAAAATCCTATTATACGTAGACATTATAATAGATACTATCAAACATTTATAATTATTAATTTTCTTGAATTATAAAATAGTAATTTATTTGAATTAACACATAACTAAAGTAACAATATTCATTTTTGTTATAAAGAAAGTTAGAATGTGAAATTTAATTGCCTTATTTTTATCAATTTGGCTATTAATTTTATTTTAATGGTATTAAAGTTTGTTTCTAGTTTATTTTCCATTTTTATTTTCTTCATTGAATTAAACTCGAACAAATTCTAAAAACATATAAATAAAAAAATCAAAGTTAATATAGAAAATCATAATATATTAGGAGGAAAAAATAAAGAAATAGATGCTCAAAATAACTATGGAAAACAAAGAACAAGTGCACACGAAAGAAAAATTTTATATATTGGGCAAGATAAAATATTCATTTGCAAGTATTTTAGGGCTAGAAAAGAAAAACAAGAAGAAAATAAAAATATTGACCTCAAGGGTTTCTAGTTAACTAGTTCCTAATCAATCATGGTGGTGGTGAGCACGAAGATGAACTTGTCGTGCTCAATGGATCTATTGGTGTTGATGTCGGTGTTGCCAAGGGAGTAAAGTGATAGCGGTGTTGGCGTTTATGTTTTTAGTTAGGACTAAATCAAGAACCCGTTCTTGGGCTTGTATCGAATTTTTATTTATAAGATGAATTTTATTTTGACCCCTCAAGATCTTGATTAGGAACTAATAATTTGCTGTTGAAAAAAGTAATAATAATTTGTCAAAAATATATATATATGAATTTATATTACGTAGGAATTAATAAAAAAAATATTGGAAATATGAGATTATGTTATGAGATATTTTTAAAAGTTCAATTGAAATTATAAATCAAACATTAAATTTCATTTAAATCCTAATACCTTTGCATTTTACCTATCATATTTTCATTAAATACATGTGACTCTATGAAAATCCCACCTCTAGCTGATTGTGGTGCAGATGTGAAATTCTCTTTCAACATTGGTGTTACACTTGCACTAGATAATGGGTTAGAGGGCGCGGAGATGTCCAGCGATCGAAGTCCTTTCAACGATCAATTCAATCCCATTAGTTATCGAATGCACCAACATAAAGGAAATAGCTATTCTAGAGAAGTAAGAATCCATCCCTCCTAAGTGAGAACGGATTAAATTTTAGTTGATAAATTCAACGATGGATATTAATTTTATGTCGCTAAATTAGCGACGGAATTAATTCCGTCACTAACTTTAGAGACGGAAACATTCAATAACTTATTTAAACCCTAATAATAAAATTCTAACATCCAACAACAACGCTAATACATTCAGTACATGGATTGAAAATCAACATCATTCACCATTCAATATTACTAAATTTCAATTCACAACTCTTCATTACTGAATTGAAAATCATACATCATTCAAGATCACGTGCATACACTACTAATAATCAATCATTATTCAAAAAGCATACATGAATACAAGTAAATCAGGACATGGACACTAAAACTCTCAAAACCATATTACAAAGTTGATACATATTGTTTACATTCATTATTAATACAAATGCAGCCTCCTTGATGAAATGATACCTACCAAGATCATCAAGAAGAAAACTCTATGAGTTGACAAGGAAGAATCACCAATCCGAGATCAAAAAAAAATGAGAAAATGAAAATAACAAAATCAAAATTTCATTTCATCATGAAAACAACAAATATGATGCAACCAAAAGCATCATAGTAAACATAATCAACCCAATTTATTTCAATTAACATAAGAGATAATTTAAAACAATAATGAACTTCCTTTGATGACAAATTATATGTTGGTAATATTATGAACAAACCATGATTCAGAAACGGAAAGTTACTGTACATTTAATTAAGTATTAAAATATAATTTTCTAACTAAAAGGAATTCTGCGTTTAAATTTTCAAATTCTTCAATGATAGCTTCTATGCTCGAATTTCTTGCAATTTCTCTCTCAATATATACCAGTAACGCGTTTAAGATAAAAGTATCCTCCATTTTGCTCCGAAGCCTTGTTTTCACAACATTCATCATAGAAAATGATCGTTCTGAAATAGCTGTAGAAACTGAAAGAGCAAGCACAAGTACAATCACTTTAAAAATAAGGTTATATGTAACAACAATTGACATTTTTTCTGAAATGGTTGAAAGATTTTTATAGTTAGACATTTTTACTACATTATACTCATAATGATTTAATTGCATCTCCAATTGCTCTTTTTCATCTCTTGTAAAATCTTGGGCATAAAACTTTTCAACCAATTTACATATATCCATAATTCTGAAAAACTCCACCTCATTTTAAGGATTTAAGGCATTACTAAGAATGAGCAATTCCATAGCATCATCACTAAAGCATCCATTAATTTCTTGCAACTGTGAATCTATCAAAACATAAAAGCGGTATATCTGATAATGATGTTCAATGGTGAAATTGTCTTGACGTGCATGAGCTCAACCTTGTCTATTAATATACGAAGCATTGAAATCAAGAATGTCAATATTTCAAAGTTCACAGAAAGTTTTCACTTGTACAATCAAATCATCTCACTTGTTATCCCTCATCTATTGAAGTAAATTCTTAGTAGATAATATAAGCTTCACTGAATTTATAATATCCTGAGATTTACTGTGTAAAGTTTGATAAAGGATATTTGTGATTTCCATAATCTCTTCCATCAGGTGCAAGATGAATACAAAATCCAACGAAATCATTTCATCATAAACAAATTTTGCATCTGCTCGTTGAGAAGGAAGCTCATCACTCATAACATTGAGCAATACCGTACACGATGTACTAAACATATTAATTAGACCTTTCAATGATCCCAAATGAGAACTCCAACATGTATCAACAACTTGTTGTAAAGTACCTATCTAATTAAGTCTGCACCTTGTCTCGAGTTCATTAATAGTAATCAAATGTGCAATGTCATCTACATGAACATTCTTCAATTCATCATTACACTTACATGAAAAACCAACAATATTAACTATAAAAGTTAATCTATCAAAACAATGATAAATAGGTGTCACATTTTTTCATGCTACAACTAAAGCTAATTGTAACCGATGAGTAAAGTAATGAACATAAAAAACACTTCTACAATCTTTTATAATCAAAGCTTGCAATCTATTAAAATCGTCCCTCATATTACTAGCACCATCATAACCTTGATCTCTAACATTTTGAACATCCAAATTGTAGTGAGCCAAAGCAGAATATATAGCATCCTCTAAAGTTAAAGCCGCAGTATCAGATATATGAACAGACCCCAAAAAAGTTCTTGAATGTATCCATTAATATCCACAAATTTTAATACTATAGACATTTGCTCTCTTTTTAATTCATCTCGGGGTTCATCGACAATTATGCAATACTTAGCAACTCCAATTTCTTCATGAATTATATTTTTCACTCTAACCGAAAGCACATGAAGTATTTGTTTCTGAATATCGTGACTTGTATACTTGGCATTTTTTGGAGCTTTCACAATTGTCCTTGAAAGTTCATCATTGTACATGGTCAGCCCATCAAAAAAATTCAAGAAAATTGCCATGATTTTTTGAACTAGATTTATCATCATGACCTCTAAATAGAATTCCTTGAAGTGTAAGCAATAACAATACATGTATGTGAGCCTTTAATTGAAGACAATTAGTTGTGACTTGTTCATCATTAAAATTGTCGAATCTCCTTGATATATGTTGTGTTTGGTTCATCAAATCCTCACATGTCTTTTCAGCATTACGATGGAGTGAAGATATATTATCTTTCCCCATATGGCCTAGGAAAGCACAAGCTTTCCCATTTTGAAATTTCTTTCACTTATCAGATACATCAACAGTAAATGCAGTTTGATTTAAGCATCCTGATGGCTTGTTAAAGATAAAACATATAAAGCAATATGATTTATCTTTAGCTGGTGAATACTTCAACCAAGGAAATTGTTTATACCAAGTACACTGAAATCTTCGAGAGTACTTAATATTTTTATTTAATCAATATTCTCGAAGAATATGTTGTTATGCTTTCATATTCAAATAAAATTGACAAATCTCCTCTCATTGGTTAGGATAATATTCTCAAATTTATCGACGTAATCTTGGATCACGCTTGACAGAATCGAGATCAACCTCTTCAATTTCTGTATTTTTGAATCCTTTAGGAGGAATTTTAGATGGAAGATCATTGTTCATTATTACATGAAGAATAGTTATTGATATGCTTTAAAACCTTATTGGCAGCCTTTTTGCCCCTATGTTAGCATCAACAACCTTAGTTAAATTTTTTTAAAAAAAAGCAAAGTTCTATGGATAGAACTTAGAAGAATGATCAGGGAACTAGAAAGAGAAGGTAGGATAAAGAAACGAACATGGAATCACCAAAACAAAATTTTTTGTTCCCTTCTCAATTTTAAGGGTTTCAAAACTCTAAGTGTACGTTTGGTTGGGAGTTATTATTAATAACCTTGGTTATCAAATCAAGATTATATTGTTTAATCCTATTTAATTTAGGTAATGAATGATTCCTAGGTAATCCATCATGCCCATTACATCAACAAACGTCAGCAAACCAGGAAAGTGATTGCCATAGAAATGTTTGGTTTTTGACGATTTCGGGGTTAACAGATAAATATTTCCAAAATTATCTTCACGGCTTGTTCTTCTCACGGAGGTGGACATTTAAGGGAAGGAGCAGATAGACATCTGGGTAAGGAAGGAGCAAACGATCGAACGAGTGAGGAAGGAGCGAACGGCGAACGAAGACGTCTAGGGTGAGGAAGGAGTGGTCGGTGAACGAGCGTCTAGTGAATGGCAACAGCAATCGCCAAAAGGGCGTCTAGCGAACGAGCATCTGGTGAATGCAAGATAGTAGCAACAATCATCGAAAGAAATCTGGATCGACCAAAAGAGGTTCGGTTTGTGGAAATTTAGAGTCGTCCGACAGAAATCACATGACAGCATCACCTCAGTGGAGGCTCTAGGAGTAGTACTGAGGATTCTTCCTCATAGTTGATTTTCGAAATCTGGCACAACTTCAACCAGTGGAGGATGCCTTGCTTTACCTTTGTCACCTATCTCGTCTTCGTCTCACGATCTTGATGTTGTTCTGTTTCAACAGAATTAGGAAATTAATGCATTCCTTTGTTTTCAAATGCTTTGATCTGCTAGTTTTTTTCTATTCGATGATTGCAGTTTCTGAGTGCTCATGCTTAATTAGTAACTATTGTAGAACGAGAGGATGCAGAAACAAATTGGTGGAGATGTTCGATAGACATTCTCGAACTGTGTAGGAGCAGCGGAGACCGGCAAGAGGGGGGTGAATTGCTGAAAACAAAAAATAAAAATACCCTCCTTGGATTTCAACTCAGAAATAAATGCAGCAATAAAATAATAGCAACTAAATTAAGAAAACAGAAAAAGAAACAGGAACAAAAGAGACTCAAGGATTTAACCTGGTTACAACCAAGGAGGTTGTTAATCCAGGACAGTAGAAAAAGCGCAGTAAGAAAAATCTCCTTCTCTGAAGGCGGAGAAGCCTTTTACACTTTGGAAGCTCACTAGTTGCTTAGGAATTGCTTACAGATTGATTGCTTGAGTTGTTGTTGAATTCTTAGCTCCAGGGGCCTTTTTATAGCTCCTGGAAAGTCTATCCCGAGGGTCCAAGGCGCCTCCAATAAGGTTCAAGGCGACTCCAACCAAGTCAAGCGGATAGAACTCTATCCGTGCACAAACAGTCATTTTGACCTGTTGAAGGCGCCTTCAAGCTGGAGGCGCCTCCAAGCTGGCAGCTCCATTTTCAGCTTGGTTTCTTCAGCTTCCGACGCTCCGTTCTTTTGGGTGATTGCGGCCAACCGGAATAGGGCTCACTCGAACCCAATTCCCGGCCTTTTCCTCGAGCAGCCTTCCGTCACGGCTTAACGTCCCTCCAACGCCGCGCACGCTCTTCATGCCCACCGGGAGTACTCTTCCGCAGCTCTCTCGTCCTTCAGACGCACCGAGCCCGTCGGCTCCCTTCCCGTGCCGTCCTTCTCGCTAGCTGCGTCTTCCGCTCGACTTCCTGTGCTCCTAAGCTCCTGCACACTCAGACACAGGGATCAAACACAGCAGGACCTAACCAACTTGGTTGATCACATCAAAACTACTACGGGGTCCAACAATCTTTCCTTTTTTGATGTGCATCAACCCAAGTTCAAGTTAGGGTTTACAAATAAACATAAATAGTAATTTTAAAGAAAAATTACTAAACTAACATATTAAGCATAAATTTGCAATAATTAAAATTGCAACACATTTTAAAATTTTAATTTTCTACTTTTCCTTACTCCCCCTAAACTTGTACCTTTCTCTCCTCCATTGATCACAGCAAAAATGTGGTCCTAATTCGAGGGAATTTTTTTTAAAAAAAAAATTCTAATTTTAAAATTTTAATTTTCTAATTTTCCTTACTCCCCATAAACTTGTATCTTTCTCTCCCTCTTTGATCACAGCAAAAATGGGGTCCTAATTAGAATTTTTTTTTTAAAAAAAAATTCTAAGTTAAAAGACTTTTTGAATTTCAAAAAAAAATCCAAGTAAATGAACTTTTAGATTTTTCCAGCAGAATATTTCGAAAAAAATTCTAAGGATTTTTCAAAAAATTTCAAGTCAAAAAGAAAATTAAGTCTTTAGAATTTTTCAGGAAAAAATATTTCTAAAAATGAATTTATAAACAAGATTTTCAAAAAATGTTTGATTAAACTTTCAAAGCAATATTTAATTCTAATTTTTAAATGTTTTTTTTTCATAAAGTTAATTAAACCTTTCATTTCAATATTCCAACTTCCAGGTCGTGGCGAGGCACTAGGCCTTCTTGGTTATTGGAGCAACAACCACTTCCTTGACAAAGCTTTATAAAGAAATTTACTGTTTAATTTTCTTCTTTGAAAGCGCTAAGTCTAATATTTCAACTAAGATCAAATATTATGATTTTCAAATTTCCATTTTAACTTCCCATAAGTTTTTAATTCACAGTTTTTTAGAATTATGGCAAAAAATATTGAGCATGCAAAAAATTGTACATTTTCTATTTTTAGTTTGTCAAAATCTTTAATTGACAAATTGTGTCTTTTAACTCCATATTCTTTAATAGTTTTTTAGTTTTTAATTTAAAATATTCTTTCGAAGAAATAATTTGTAATTCACGAAAACCTTTCGACAATATTTCAATTGAAACAATTAATTTGCCAAGAGATGGAGACCATACCTGACTTACCTTGTCGGCGGTTGATTCTCCCCCTGTTGAGTTGTTTTCGTCTTCTGATGTTTCTCCCCCTTCATCGATGCTCATTTGTGAGGAGCATTCTAGGTCTTCAAGTTGTAGTTCGGTTACTGGTTCTGTCTCGGCACTTACCTTAATTTCGGACTCTTCTGACGTCGGATCAGTGTCCATCGAGGAGTCGGATTCAACTTCAATTTGTTCTTCGTGGAGTTTTAAGAATTTTTCCCAAAGTTCTTTTGCGCTATTGTACTCACCGACTTTGTCGAGATCTTCATTTGGTATTGTGGTTAGAAGATGAAATTCAGCCCGTGCATTTGGCATAAACTCGTCACGTTGCTTCTCGTTCCAGAGGTATTTCTCGAGCTCTTCTCCGTTTGCTTTCTTTGGTGCTTCATAACCAGATTTCATTATTAAATAAATAGAAAAAAATCAGAGTTAAGGTATACCTCCATCTTTTGCTTCCATGAAGCGAAGTCTCCGTCGAACTTCGGAGGATGGATGTTCGCTCCGGCCATCGTCTTGATCGTAGTGCTTCAGTTGGCGGTTAGTCCTTCTGAGACGATCAGACTCTGATACCAATTGTAGGAGCAACGGAGACCGGCAAGAGGGGGGTGAATTGCTGAAAACAAAAAATAAAAATACCCTCCTCGGATTTCAACTCAAAAATAAATGCAGTAATAAAATAATAGCAACTAAATTAAGGAAACAGAAAAAGAAACAGGAACAGAAGAGACTCAAGGATTTAACCTGGTTACAACCAAGGAGGTTGTTAATCCAGGACAGTAGAAAAAGCGCAGTAAGAAAAATCTCCTTCTTTGAAGGCGGAGAAGCCTTTTACACTTTGGAAGCTCACTAGTTGCTTAGGAATTGCTTACAGATTGATTGCTTGAGTTGTTGTTGAATTCTTAGCTCCAAGGGCCTTTTTATAGCTCCTGGAAAGTCTATCCCGAGGGTCCAAGGCGCCTCCAACAAGGTTCAAGGCGCCTCCAACCAAGTCAAGCGGATAGAACTCTATCCGCGCACAAACGGTCATTTTGACCTGTTGAAGGCGCCTTCAAGCTGGAGGCGCCTTCAACAAGCTTGAAAGCGCCTTCAAGCTGGAGGCGCCTCCAAGCCTGATGGAGGCGCTCCAAGCTGGCAGCTCCATTTTCAGCTTGGTTTCTTCATCTTCCGACTCTTTGTTCTTTTGGGTGATTGCGACCAACCGGAATAGGGCTCACTCGAACCCAATTCCCGGCCTTTTCCTCGAGCAGCATTCCGTCCCGGCTTAACGTCCCTCGAATGCCACGCACGCTCTTCACGCCCAACAGGAGTACTCTTCCGCAGCTCTCTCGTCCTTCGGACGCACCGAGCCCGTCGGCTCCCTTCCCGTGCCGTCCTTCTCGCTAGCTGCATCTTCCGCTCGACTTTCTGTACTCCTAAGCTCCTGCACACTCAGACACAGGAATCAAACACAACAGGACCTAACCAACTTGGTTGATCACATCAAAACTACCATGGGGGCCAACAAACTGTTCATTTGGTATTACAACAGTATGCGGCAAAGCGATTGAGGGAGATGGAAGTCAAGTTGATGAGCGTAAGCACCGGAATGAAAGAATAAGAGGATAATTAAACCAAGGGTAATATAGTAAAGGTTAAATTAGGTTATAACATTATTGAATCAAATAACATTAGGTTATGTTTTATTTTTCATAATCTTAAATATGTGATTATCTAGTAATTACATAACCAAGATTATGTATGATAACTTAAATCAAACACACCCTAAGGAGGAGAAATTACACATTTCTCTCAAATTGTGCTCGAGAATGTTCTCGTCGCAATTTCACATAAGACCTCTACTCCGGAGCTGCACAGCGAGACAATGAGTAGTCCCTGCCGCCGTGTCTCGGTGCTATTGACTCATTGGATGTTTCGAACTTCAAAATCGTATATAGAATATAGGTATTTGCCTTTCTCCTAAATTAGTTTATAAATAATAATAATAATAATATTGATCCTGTCCAAAAGCTGAGTTAGATAATGGTCGGTGAATGTGACGTCAGTGTTGACGGAGCGACGACTTTGACACCCCCTATATGTGTGCATCGGAAACTTGGACCCCCACATGGAACCAGAGGCATGTGATAACGAAGCCAGTGGTACTTGGGTCCTGCACATACCTAGATAAGCACATGGAGCGTTAGAGACCAACAACTAGGGAAGGATCCTTCTGATGCTCAAGTCATGTCCTTTTTCTGGCGAAGCAGTGTACGAAGGAAAAAAAAGGAACTGCTGAAGATGCGTGCGGATGTGCTTGCGCCAGGGACCCCTTCCCTAGTTCTTGGTCTCTAATACTCCGTGTGCTTGTCTGGGTGTGTGCAGGACCCAAGTACCACTGGTTCTGTTACACAGGCCTCTAGTTTCATATGGGGGTCCAAGTTTCTGACGCACACATATAGGGTGTGTCAAAGTCGCCGCTCCGTCAACGCCTATGCCACCTTCGTCAGCCTTTGTTTGACTCAGCTTTCGGACAGGATCAATTTAGCTCTGTCTGTAGGAATTTCCTCCACCTATTCTGGAATATGAAGATGGATGATGTTGGAAAGTTCTTTACCATTATCATAGTCCCGAAGGATTCTGACGAACATATTATCTTCTCCCCTCGCTCCACGGGTATTCGGGAGTTAAGGGATTGACTTGGAGCTTCAATCAGTCGAGAAGTTAGTTTTTTCATTATATTTTTCCCCGGCTCCATGGGTATTCGGGAGTTAAGGGATCAAGACAGATCCTCAGCAGGATGGCATAACTCTTAGACCAAAGAATAGGGTCCTAGATCTTTGATCGGACACTAGGGACATAGCTCCCCGATCAGACACTAGGGACACAACTGCCCGATCAGAGACTAGCGGTACAACTTTTCGATCAAGATCTAGGTGCCTTGCTATCTAATTATGGGCTAGGGGCCTCACTCTCTGATCAGGGACTAGTAGCTCAACTCCCTAATCAGGTGTGACATGGGCTCTGCTCAGTCATTGCTACGGTCTCCTCATTCACTGATATCAAGGCTCAATCTCCCCCGTTTGTGGTTGAGCTATCGCCACCATCTCAGACCGAAGTATTGCCACTAGTCTCGAACCAGAGTATCGGTACCGATCTCAGACCGGAGTATCGCCTATTATAAGCGAGCAGGGCTCTTGCGACCATCGACCTCCCGGTCGGCTTTCCAGACTCGTTGCCCGAGAGCGAGTTATAAGTGAGCATGACTCTCATGACCAACGACCTCCTGATTGGATTTTCAGACTCTTGTCCCAGTGTGAGTTATAAGCGAGCATGACTCTCGCGACCAATGACCTCCCGGTTGGCTTTACAAACTCTTGCCCGAGAGCGAGTTATAAGCGAGCATGGCTCTCGCGACCAACGACCTCCTAATCGGCTTTCTAGACTCTCACTCGAGTGCAAGTTATAAAAGAGCATGCCTCTTGCGACCAACGACCTCTCAGTGAGCTTTCCAGACTCACTATAATTCTCCAAACACTACCCAGAAGTTTTAAGCAATTCCGCCTGAACTATAACATGAACAAAAGAGAGTATACGTTGGCGGAACTTCTGACAAAACTACAGGCAGCAGAAGGTATATTTCGTCAAAGTTTTCATATTCACTATGCTGAAAATGGCTATACTTCTAAGCGAAAGGCAAGAAGAAGAAGAAACAGGTCTTTTCAGCAAAGAGAGTGAATAAACCTTAGGGATAAAAAGCTGGAATGAAGAAGCCGAAGGGCAAGTGCTTCATCTGCAAGCAGTCAAGACATTAGAAGGCGGACTGTCCTCGTAGGAATCAGAACAATAAAGGTATATCTCATGCTCTAGTAGTTGAAACATGTTTAGCGGTGTTATCTACCAGCACCTGGTGTGTAGATACGGGAGTCACTGATCATGTCTGCAATTCTTTGCAGGGGTTCCAGGAAACCCGACGACTATTTGAAGGAGAGATAACCGTCTACATGAGCAATGCTACTAAGGTGACGGCTGTTGCAGTGGTAGACGTCTACTTATCTTTTGATAGGAATAGAAATTTGATTTTAAGAAATTGTCTTTATGTACCCAATTTTAGAAAGAATTTTATTTCAGTTTCTAAACTGTATTTGGATGGATATTCAGTTTCCTTTAATAACAATGTGGTTATAAAGAGAAATAAGGTGATTATCTATTCTGGTGCATTGGTAGGTAATTTATATACTTTAAATCTAATTTCTCCCACAAAGCAAAATATGAAAATTAATAACACATCTTCTAACTCTAATAAGAGAAAAGAACCTTCGGAAATGAACCAAACATATCTTTGGCATCTAAGGCTTGGTCATATTAACTTAAGTAGGATTTAAAGGCTTGTAGCCGATGGACTCTTGAGTTCATTAGAGTTGGAAAACTTTTCAACATGTGAATCCTGCTTGGAAGGTAAAATGACCAAGAGACCTTTTAAGGCCAAGGGGTATAGAGCCAAAGATGCATTAGAACTGGTTCATTCTGATTTGTGTGGTCTTATGTCTATCCAGGCAAGAGGTGGTTATGAATACTTTGTCTCCTTTATAGACGATTATTCAAGATACGGATACATTTACCTAATGCGCTGCAAGTCTGAATGCTTTGACAAATTCAAAGAATATAGGGCTGATGTGGAGAAACGTCTTGGCAAAAGTATCAAAACACTACGGTCTGACCGTGGTGGCAAATACCTCTTTGGAGAGTTTAGGAATTACTTATCAGAAGTCGGGATTCAATCCCAATTGTCTGCACCTGATACACCCCAACAGAATGGTGTGGCAGAGTGAAGGAATAAGATTCTTATGTAAATGGTTAGATCGATGATGAGTTATTCAGAATTACCAAATTCATTTTGGGGATATGCCCTGGAAACAGCAGTATACATTCTGAATATGGTACCTTCTAAAACAGTTCCTTCTACTCCCATGGAATTATGGAATGAGTGTAAGCCTAGTCTGAATCATATATGGATATGGGGTAGTCCAACACATGTGTTGAAGGGAGATACTGACAAGTTGGAATCACGTACTGACGTTTGTCTGTTTGTGGGATATCCTAAGGGAACGAAAGGTGGTTCATTTTATAATCCTAAAAATCAGAAGATCATTGTTAGCATCAATGCTCGATTTTTAGAAGAAAATTATGTAATGAACCATAAGCCCATGAGTGAAATAGTTCTAGAAGAAATAAGAGAGGACACGTCTATTTTAATACCAACAGTACAAGATGAAGTACCACAAGAAACTGCAACACGTGTCACACATGATACACAACTAGAGACAGTGCCTCGTCGTAGTGAGAGGGTTGTAAGGCAACCTGAGAGATTCATGTTTTTGGGAGAGTCTTCAGATTTGATTCTAGGTAAACGTGAACCTGATCCCCGAACATATGACGAAACACTCCAAGATATAGATGCAGTATCTTGGCTAAAGGCAATGAATTTTGAAATAGAATCTATGTATTCTAATAAGGTCTGGGAGCTTGTAGAACCACCTGATGGTGTAAAAGCCATTGGATGCAAGTGGATCTACAAAAGGAAAAGAGGAACAGATGGGAAGGGAGAAACCTTTAAAGCAAGGCTTGTTGCGAAAGGGTATACTCAGAAAGAGAGAATCGACTATGAGGAGACATTTTCGCTGGTAGACATGCTTAAGTCTATCCGGATACTCTTGTCCATTACCGCTTATATGGATTATGAGATTTGGCAAATGGATATCAAGACAGCTTTCCTTAACGGAAGTCTTGAAGAAAATATCCATATGAAGCAACCAGAGAGATTTATTGAAAAAGGCAAAGAGCATCTAGTGTGCAAGCTCAATCGACCCATTTATGAACTGAAGCAAGCTTCAAGATCTTGGAACATCCGGTTTAATGAAGTAATCCAATCATATAGATTTATTCAGTGTCCGGATGAGTCTTGTGTATACAAGAAATGTAACGGAAACGTGGTGGTATTTCTTGTACTATACGTAAATGATATTTTGTTAATTGGCAATAATGTCAAGGTATTATCAGACGTAAGGGTATGGTTGTCCAAACAATTTGATATGAAGGACTTAGAAGAATGTACACACATTCTTGGGATCAAAGTTATAAGGGATCGCAAGAAAAGAATGTTGTGTCTATCCCAAGCTTTATATATAGATACAATCCTTGCTCGTTTTAGCATGCAAAACTCCAAGAAAGGTTTCTTACCTTTTAGGCATGGAGTAGCCTTATCTAAAGAGATGTCTCCGAAGACATCAAAGGAGATAGAGGACATGAAGGCAGTTCCTTATGCTTCGGCTGTAGGAAGCCTTATGTATGCAATGTTGTGTACGAGACCTGATATCTATTTTACCGTGGGCATGCTTAGTAGATATCAGAGTAATCCTGGACAAGGACATTGGACTGCTGTAAAGCATATATTGAAGTACCTGAGAAGGACTAGAGACTATATGCTAGTCTACCAAACAGACGATTTGCTCCCTGTGGGTTACACGGATTCAGACTTCCAATCAGATAGGGACAATAGTAAGTCTACGTCAGGCTATGTGTTTACTCTAGGAGGTGGAGTCATTGCATGGAGGAGTGTTAAGCAGAAATGCGTCTCGGACTCAACCATGGAAGCTGAGTATGTGGCAGCCTCTGAGGCAGCCAAAGAAGTTGTATGGCTCAAGAATTTTCTAATGGACTTAGATGTGATTCCTGATTTGCCCAAGATCATCACAATTTATTGTGATAATAGCGGTGCAGTTGCAAACTTGAAGGAACCACGAGCCCATAAAGCAAGTAAACATATAAAGTGCAACTACCACCTGATACGAGACATCGTCAAGCGAGGAGAAGTTGTCGTCGCCAAGATTGCATCAGCAGATAACCTGGCAGATCATTTCACTAAGGCCCTTCCAGCGAAAGTTTTTGATCGGCATGTGGAGGGGATGAGAATCAGATGTATGGCAACAGATATGACAGCTTAGTCTTTTAGTATAAGTGGAAGATTGTTGGAGTGTATACTAAAAGCCTAGCTTTTGTAAACATTTATTTTTGAAATAAAAGAATCACATTGGTCAATATCTGTATTTATTTGTTAAATGTAATTGTTCAATTAATTTATATAGTAGATAACATGGAGTGTGGTGTCATACTCAGAAGATCATGTTGTCGGCTCTCTATAAATTATAAAAGTTGTGAGATTACAAACCATCAGAATAGTCGTAGTGTAATTAAGTGTTAGTTTATCTTGATTAATAAATTACACTGGTACACTCTAAGTGTATTGAGTAGGACCATTTTAGGTAAGTTCTTTTTGTACTGACTTAATAAAAGAACTAGACCTTAGTTATTATCGAAGTGTGTGCTCTTAATCCTAATATAATAACAAGCACATATATTTAATATTTATTTCTTTGACTTATCAAAGGGTGGGGTTTAGCTCGATAAATCAATATGCCCGATAAATTGGGAAATGATATTACTTATAGTGTGTGTTGTTGATTATAGAAGGAATCTGTGTCCTAGTTATTTAGGTTGAGAATGTCCCCAAGAGGAGCTCATAAGGATTCCCATGTTAAACCCTGCAGGTGGACTTAGTCCTACATGACAATGAAGTTGAGTGGTACTACTCTTGGAACTAGATATTAATTAAGTGAGTTGTCAATAACTTACTTAATTAGTGGACATTTGTTATCTTAAACACAGGGAGACTAACACACTCATGATAAGAAGGATCCCATAATGTAATTTGGGATTGGTGCGGTAGTGCGATAATAACTCTCTAGTGGAATGAGTTATTATCGATGAACTTGAGTTGTGTGTTCGGGGCGAGCACGGGATACTCAAGCTCATCGGAAGGCCAAAACCAATTTCTCCTCTAGGTCCCTATCATAGCCTCATTATAGCCTCAAGTCCATCCAAATGTAAGGCTCTTCTTGGTATCTAAGAAGTGGGCCGGCCCAATGCTTGGTGACCAAGCAAGGGTCGGCCACAACCTCTTCTATAGGGGTCGGTCCTTTGCTTGGTGACCAAGCATGAAGGGGCTGACTACAATATTCAAACAAAGAGGGTTGTTTTTGAATTTTTAAAATCTTCTCTTTGTAGAAAACTATAAGTTTTAAAAGAAAGATTTTGATTTTAAAAACTTTCCTTATTTGAATTTGGCCACATGTTTTAATAGAGAGTTTTAAAAGTTTTAAAACTTTCCTTTTTTAACCATCCTCATGGTTTAAGGAAAAAAAGGAAGATAAGTTTTAAAATTAAAATTTTCTATCATCATGTTAAAAAAGGAAATTTTATAAGAGAAGTTTTAAATTTTAAAACATGGTTTTAATTTTTAGAACTTTCCTTTTTTTAACTTCTACTTTAGGAAAGAGAGCTTGTAAATTTTATAAGAGGATTTCTTCTTGTAAAATTTTAAAAATATATTTTCCTTTTTTCTCTTGATGAGGTGGCCGACCACCTTGCTTGGTGCCCAAGCAAGGGGCCGGCCATAATTAAAATAAAAAATCATCACAAAATTAAAATTTGTGATTGATTCAATCAAGAGGAAAGAAATGGAAAAATAAAAAGGGAAAAGGAAAAACTAGAGGATGATTTTATTTTTTGTTAAAAGTTTTTCCTTATTTGCCTTGGGCAAGCAATATAAAAGAAGGGGTGAGGAGGCTTCATAAGACACAATTTTTATTCTCTTGCTTGGAAAACCTCAAGTGGTCGGCCCTCTCCCTCTCCCTTCTCTTTTCCCTTTTGCTCTCTTCTCCTTGGTGGTGGTGGTGGCCGGATTTTCGAAGAGGAAGAAGCTTTTGGGTGGTGTTCATCTTGGAGGATAGTCGCCCACACGACGTCCAAGGCGAGGTGAGAAATACGATAGAAGATCTTGAGGTCATTAGTTTGCAAAGAGAATGTATAATTAGCAATTGTTTTCCGCATCATGCTAGTTATTTTCTTTGTAAGAATTCTAAATATAAGAGACAATTAGATCTAGTTTATCGAATTTATTTTTGGAGTTTGTGTTTTCTTCTTTTTCGAATTTGTGATTCGATTGTTCTTTTTGGTTAACCTAGAGTTATTTAAGGAAATTAAATATTAGCTTTCCTTAAAAGACTTTGACTAGGCGGTGGTGGTTGCTCCCATATCCAAGAAGACCATGTGCCTCACCATGCAGTCCTGGAAGCTAATTTTGGAAATTAATATTTAATGAAATTAATAACATAGGTGGATTTGAATCAATAGTGTTAAGTTCTGCTTGCGATTCAAATTTAAACCATTAAGAACAGATAAGTTAAATTTGGAATCAATAATGTTAAATTCCGTCTGTGATTCCTAATTTAACTTTTAAAAAACACAATAGGTTATTTAAGAAAATTAAAGGTTCGACACTTGTACAAAATTTTTGTACAGTGGAACCGGTACATTTTCCTAGGACTAACCAACAATTGGTATTAGAGCTAGGGTTTGCCTCTGTGTGTTTAGAATTCAAATAGGTTATGCACATGTCATACATAATTTAGGCAGGATATGTGTTAACTCTTTGGTTGCAGGCTCCAACTATTATGGCATTTAGATATTGTGTGTGATTGGACCCTTGGACATGTCAAGGGCATTATTCTGTGTGCATGATTGTATATATCAAATACAGCAGGAGCTGTATTATTTTTAGATTTTTTTTTGTTCGATCTAGAATATGTGTATATTCCTTTATGGAATATAGAATCGATATTTGTAAAATTCTATATTTGTCGCAGATCGTATCTTTGCGAGGCGTGGTGCTATTGGAGGACCAGAGGCGCAGCGGAATAAGAAGCAAGATAGATGCGACAACTCGACCCGATGGTGGTGGCTATAGATGGCAGCAGCTAGGGTTGGAGCATACTGAAGGCAGTGAAGGAAAAGACCATAATAGTTAGAAAATTAATTTTCAAATTTATTGTTTTTATTTACTGTGATGTTTATGTGCATGTGATGTATGCTAGCAGAGGTTAAAATCCTCATTTTTAATTAAGTAAGTGGGAGAGGGATTTTAATAAATCCCAAGGGTCTCTATTACTGGTTTGTAAGTGATGCAACAAACTTGTGTGTTGGCTCTGAGTGCCTCCCTCCACAACGGATGGGTTTGTTGCGGATCACTAGATCAAACTTCCTTTATGGATGATTATAGGAAATTATTTAGGAGCGTGTGATCTTCTCCAACTGAAGGGGCACAATCCTATTTAATGAACTTAGTATCAAGTAATGGTATACACTTAGACACATTCAATAGTATCCTCCCCAACGGAGTCACTGCTGTTGTTTTGTGTGACCAAAGTGAAACTAACTATTAATTTTGTTTGTCATAAAGTTAGGATGATAAAATAATAAAATTAATGGATCACACCCTCCTCTTACAAATGTTGAAATTGTATACGTCCACACTAACATGACATGCAATATTCATGATAATTTGAGGTGTTGGTTAATTTAAAATAATATTGTTTGAGGAATCAATATTATTCTAAATTTAGAGTCTTGACCAAAGTTTATTTTTTTGTGATTCTTAGGATGACTTTCAACCCACTGGCCATTATACTGAAAGAGAGCAAACTTACTGGTCCCAACTATATTGATTGGAAAAGAAACTTGGACATTGTTCTTACTGCTGAAAGCTATAAGTTTGTACTGACTGAGGCTTGCCCTGATGCACCTGACGGTGACTCTACCCCAGAGGAGATTGAGTATCACATGAACGTCGACAGCTTCTCACCGCCGCCACGCTCCTCGCCTCTCTTGCACGCCGCGGGCGCCGAGGGCCTGTCCTCGCGCTCCGGGGTCACTGCCCTCGCGTTATCGTCAGCCCGTGTGACCCTCTAGAATGCTACAACCCACCGCCTCTCCGATTGCCTTGTCGCCAACCATCTCCAATGTAGATCCAACCACCTTCGACATAATTCTGCACAGTCTTCTGCCTCTGATGTTGTTCGGGCCTCCAAACCACTGCTGTCATTATTCTCCGATCTGAACTATCTCCGGCCTTCGAGCCACCGTCGTGTTCTGACCTTCGTGCCATTATTGTATCCAGGCTTGCGTGCCGATGTCATATCCCGATTTACGTGTCGATGTCATATCCCAACCTGTGTGTCGCTGTTAGGTCTTGACTTGCATGCCGCTTTTTGGGTCCAAGTCACGTTCATCTCCGTGCTATCAGATCCAGCTCCTCATCTGACTCGCATTCATTTACTCTTCTGGTTCACGACAACTCAATGAGCGCTACAACCAGCTCACCAATCCACCAGAGGGCGCCCCTGGGCCCGGGTACGTTCTCCATTCTTATTCTGTACACATTTTATTACTCTACTATTTATTCTGTTCCTTATATATTCGTTGGATCTGCCTCGAGCATCGAGATACTAGAGACTGGGGCAACTCGATCGCTAGCTACAAGTAGAGTTGATAAGAGGACTTCTGATGACTTGGTCAACATAGAAAGCAGCTGAGCATACCCCCTCCGGACCATAGCAATTCAGTCAATATTCTAGCTACATCACCCGGGTAGGATCAAGTATATTACTAATAAGATTTACACATCGATTCGAGGGGTCATGCCCCACCCCCCTCCCCGTGCCAAGTCCACATGTAAATCCACCCCTGCATATTGGTTTGTTGCCCTTTGAAAGGAGGCAACCATAAATGGTAGTTGTGGTTGAACAACCTCTATGTAGCTCTCGGGGACCGAGTGTCATAGTTAAGTTCTCCAGTGATATATCAATAATTTAGATTTTGAAACTTAGTTATAATGTATTATTGAGAATTTTTCTCCTTAATAAATAGCGAACCTGAGAATGCTGGCTGTCAAGATGAGTTTCCATATGTATTTCTCCGATTTATTCTAGTGACCGATGAAAAATTTTTATAGGACTAAATCGATCATGCTAGGTTTGATTTTATGATTAATTTTTATTTATTTATTTATTTTTGAACAAGCTCTGTGTATGTCAGACAGTAGTCACAATCATTTTAGGCTCCACCCAACCATGATTCTGACTGATGGACCCTACAACAAAAATCACTTTTCGCAGCGCGCTATTAATAGCGTACATTAAAAGCATGCCGTTAATAGTATTATTAACGCCGTGCATGTTGATGTGCGCTGTTAATAGTATGAACTTTGAAATAAAAAAAAAGTATTAACAGCGCGCATTAAAAACACGCCGTTAATAATATATTATTAACGACATGCATTTTAATGTATGCTGCGAATAGTTAATAATAATAACAGCGTGCAAAAGTAGGATGTTGTTAATATGATAAGTTATTATTAACAACTTAAGAAACAATAATATAATCAATTTTATATTTTTTTTTACCTTGGGTAATATTAATTCCACTTTCTCATAATTATTTTTTCCTTTTATTCTTTAATTTCCGATTCCCAAACTCTTCGCACATCCTGCACCGCACGCCCGTCAAACTTCCTCCCGAAAGAGGTTTCTCCCGCCGTCCCTCCTCATCGAGACCTTCTCTCCCACACCATCGAAGCCTTTTCTCCCACACTATCGAGACCTCGCCGCCTCCTCATCTCAGTAGCCAACGATTCTGCCGCTTCCTCATCTCTGCAGCACCTCCTCATCTCTGCATCCACTCCCTCAAGAAATCTTCGCCGTCTCAAGATCGCCGCCTCTCATCATCTCTGCAAAGACTCCAAATCTCTGGCTGCCGCATCATCGATAAATCGTCGCTACCTCCCCACCTCCGTAGGCCACACCCTTTGTCACCTCCTCATCTCCACAACCGCCCTCTAGACCTATTCTTTGCCTCAAGATATATACTGTGGTAACTTATATTCTTGTAAGTGTTTTGTGTTTAAATTTTCTCTGAATTTATGGCCACAATTATGTGTTTGGTTCTGATTTTCCTTTTGGATGTTTGGAATTTTTTTTTTCTGTTTGGTTCTACTTTTCCATTGTTTTCGTTGTTAGTATGTTCTTCCTCAGACATTAGTATTTACTTACGGATGCAAGAAGTGCTCAAAGAGATAGCCTCTTCAAAGAACAAACTTTATAATTGTTCAAGAGAGAACAAGATATCTGTCAATTAGCAATTGTCCAAATCTCCCTTTATTTAATCATATTAATAAATATGATATTCATTACTTAATCATAATATATTATGTGCTAAAACCTAATTTTAATAATTTTTTTATTCTTCTCATTTATTTAGAAGCATCATGTGTAACTTCATGTGCAATAATTTTCCTATGTTTCTGATTTGTTTTTATTTTGCTTCATGAGATGCTATAGATGAGACCACTTATGTCACTTAATTTGTTTTCAGTATTTTATATTTTAATCAAATTTGAAAAATTCTTAATTACATTGTATTTTCATGCATTAATCTTAGCAAAAAATATTTGTCAATTTGCATATATGCGTGCGTAGTTGTAACTGCATTATTTATCAATTGTGTCAATATTACTTTAACATGACAGTAAATATAATATTGAAATTTAATGTTTTCTTAGTTTAAAAAATAATGATGTAGGAATCAATTTTTATATTTAAGTTTTTGTATTGAATATTAAGTAATGTTTTGTTTATAAAAATGTTAGGAATACTTTGGGAAAGAAAATTATGGATAAGGAATGGATACATCTCCCTTCAAGGCTTGTACCAGAGTATGAAGAAGGGGTAAAAAAATTTATTGCACAAGCTAGTGACTATGCAAAAACACGTGAAGTAATCTTATGTCCTTGCAAGCGTTGTACAAATAAGAAATATCTGAAATTTGACCAAGTGTACGACCACTTAATTATTAAAGGGTTCGATTCTACTTACACTACTTGGGTCTTCCATGGTGAAACTAATAACTCACAATCTCAAGGTGAAGATAGTCCAAGAGGAGTTCAGAAAGAGGATGAAAGTAGAGAGACATATAACTTATATAAGGATGTTTTTGTGCCGGAAGAAATGGTTGGACACACTATATCTGAGGCAAAAGCTTATGAGTTTGATGATTTATTAGAAGATGCAGAAACTCCTCTTTTTCCTGGTTGTACAACTTACACTAAATTATCGGCAGTTGTCACACTATACAATTACAAGTCTACTAATGGTCACACATACACTAGTTTCAATGAGCTCCTTACGATCTTAGTTGACATGCTTCCAGAAAACAACACACTTCCAGAAACTGTTTACGCGATGAGAAAGTTATTGAAACCATTTGATTTAGGATATGAGAAGATTCATGCTTGCCCAAATGATTGTTGTTTATTTAGAAAGGTGCTTAAAGATCTGGACTCGTGTCCAAAATGTGGTTCCTCAAGATGGAAGATAGACAAAGTCACCACCAAAGTTTGTAAAGGAGTTCCTGAAAAGGTCCTACGATATTTTCCAGTGATACCAAGATTGAAAAGGATATTTAAATCAAAAGAAAAGGCTGAAGAGTTGATTTGGCACTCGAACCACAAAAGTCAAGATCATATGATGCGTCATCTAGTTGATTCAGTAGCTTGGGATACAATAGAGCATAAGTGGCCAGATTTTGCATATGATCCTAGAAATCTCCACCTTGGTCTTGCAACCGATGGATTCAACCCTTTTGGCAACCTTAGTTCTAGATATAGTTGTTGGCCCATTATTTTGGTCAATTATAACCTTCCTCCATTGATGTGCATGGCAAAGGAAAATCTTATGCTGACATTACTGATTCCAGGTCTGAAACAACCTGAAAATGATATAGATGTATACTTGCAACCGCTTGTGGAGGATTTGAAGGAGTTATGGGATAGAGGTGTGGAGGCGTATGATGCATTTAGTAAATCAATGTTCAATCTGAAGACTATTTTGATGTGGACGATCAATGATTTTCTAGCTTATGGAAACTTAGCTGGATGCACCACAAAAGGGAAACTCGCTTGCCCAATATGTGGTGAAGACATATGTTCTATGTGGCTCAAATTTAGTAGAAAGTTTGCATACTTAGGTCATAGGAGATTTCTTGCTCCTAATCATCCATTTCGTTAGAAAAAGAAGTGGTTTAATGGGAAAAAAGAGAGTAAAGGGAAACCTAGACCTTTGAATGGGTTAGAAATTTTCAATGCATTGAAAGATATTGAAAATGATTAGGGTAAAAATAAAAAGGTTGTGACTATCAACACTTTGAGGAAAAAGAGAAAAAAGCACGATGTTCAAAGGAAGAACAAAAACCAGTTCAGCAGTGGAAGAAAAAGTCAATTTTTTTCAATTTGCCATATTGGAGTGTAAGTTAATTTGAACTCTGTTCATTAGTTTTTACAAATTTGTTATTTTTTGTTCCTAAATTTTTAGAAATTTTGTGAACTAACACTATGAAATGTATTGATGTTTACCTTTAGGGCCTCTTGCTACGTCATAACTTAGATGTGATGCATGTTGAAAAGAATGTCCACGAGAATATCATAGGCACATTGTTAAATTTGAAAAACAAATCCAAAGTTGGCGTGAATGCTCGTAAAGATTTAGTACACTTAAAAATCAGAGAAGAATTACATCCTCAAGAAAAAGGAGAAAATAAATATCATTTACCTGTTGCACCATACACATTGTCTAAAAAAGAAATGAATGTGTTTTGCTCTAGGTTGAAAAAAATAAAGTTACCTGATGGATATAGCTCAAATATTGGTAATTGTGTTTCTATAGAAGAGTGTAATCTTATTGGGTTGAAATCTCATGATTGTCATTTTCTAATGCAACAATTGCTATCAGTGGCTTTGAGAAATCTTCTACCAAAAGGTCCACGTAATGCTATATTTCTGTTGGGTGCATTTTACAATGAAATGTGTCAAAGAGTATTAGACAGGAACGGTTTAGAACAATTGGAGGAGAATATTGTGGAAATTCTATGCATGTTAGAAAGGTATTTTTCACCTGCTTTTTTTACTATCTCAGTTCACTTAACAATTCATTTAGCAAGAGAGGCTCGCTTGTGTGGACCAATCTAATTCCGTTGGATGTATCCATTTGAAAGGTAATAAATAATAATAATCTTTTTGCAAATTTTATATTATGAAATGATTTAGATTTTTCCATCAGCCCTTCTTTCATGTGAATTTTACTTTGTGTTTTAGATTTATGAAAACATTAAAAGGGTATGTGAAGAACCAGGCAAGACCAGAAGGATGTATAGCTAAGTGTTACCTCGCAGAAGAACGAATGATATTCTATAGTGCTTATATAAAAAAAGGCTTCTAGTATTGGTGTTCGTTCTAGAAGGAACGATGATTTGGATGATGGATTATTAGAAGGTCACCCAATTTCTAAAGGGAAAGAAAAGATTTTAGAGGACCACGTGTTGCAAGCTCCACATCGATATGTATTGTTCAATACTGTAGAAGTTGAACCTTACTTACAGTGAGTGTAGTTAATTTCATGCTGCATTTCTTGATCTATTACATATCTTATGTATTCTAACATCTCCCTTCAATGATTTTAAATAGGATGCACATTGACGAGCTTAAACAAACAAATCGTCATTTCTCAAGTAACGAAACGTTGTTACAAAAGCAACATATGGAAACATTTGCCGAATGGTTATCAAAACATGCTCCTGTTAATTCTTCAAGCAGAATTGAATGGCTAGCACATGGTCCACGAAATCACGTTACATCTTTTAGGGGATATATTATCAATGGCCATCGATTCTACACAATTGATGTTGAAAGGTCGACACAAGATAATGGTGTTTCAATTGAAGCCGATACAATTTGTCAATCTAATGCTAATGACAATTCACATATAGTAGGGAGATTATCATACTATGAGGTTATACGGGATATTATTTTGCTAGATTACTATTCTTTCAAAGTGTCTGTTTTTAGGTGTGATTGGGCCAATCCTAGAACTGATATCAAAATTGAAGATGGCTTTACATTGGTCAACTTACACCAAGGCCTAAAAACCTTCGAAAATGATCCTTTCATTTTAGCATCACAAGCAAAGCAAGTATTCTATTCCAGGGATAATGATGAATCAAATTAGTATGTATTGCTAAAAGCACCACCTCGAGGTCTTCATAACATGAATGTGCTTGAAGAAGATGAGTATACGTCATCAACACCTCTTGATGTGTCCCTAATTGAGATCAACATTACTGAGAAAGAACCGTACTCAAGGAATGACTGTGAGGGAATTGATATGATTGAGACATGATCGATAGATGTTCTTTATAGTTATTTATTTTGATTGGTACATGTTATTATCTAGTGATGCCTACCTTTTATTTAGTGTTTCAATATATTTTCAACTTCTTATCTGGTTATTTATTTTCACCAATTAATCATGCTATATTGCATGTTTGGTCAGGTGATTACATAGCATTAAAAGATGAGCAAAATGGTCAAAAAAAAAAAAGTTAGACAAGGAGCTGTAAATGAAATTCAGTTGATATTGTATTCTATTTTAAAACTTGGTTTATTTTACTAAAGACATTTCAATATATCTTTTTGTTATTTTACAGGAAAATATAACTAATAGGTTATCGAGAGTGGACTCTAACAATTCAGCCAATTTATCACAAGATTTACATGGTAAGGAACCAATTGATGATGAGAAAAAAGATAATAAGAAAGGACGGGGTGCGTCAAAGTTGAAAATGGTTAGTGGCCAAGACAAGTGCAAAGAGCTAGAGCGCAATGAGTTTGGACAGCCGATTGGAGATAATTCAGTTAAGTATGCTTCGTTCCTAAGCTGCATGATAAAAGAATTTGTGCCATATACATTAGACGGATAGAATGATATAGATGAAGAGGTGAAAGATAGGATGTGGAGTTGTCTTTAGGTAATATATTTAATTATTCAATTTTTCATTTCCATTTTTAATACAAAATATAGACATATTTTCATGATATTTAATATATATACAGCTGACTTATAAATTTGAGGATTGTGAAAAGAAATTAATTTTTCAAAAGTTAGCTAAATTGTGGCGCGATAGAAAATCCAAATTGCAAATACTTGTGCGCGAAGCTAATAAAAGTCGAGTGACTTGACGAGATCTCAATATTTTGAAGCCTGAATTTATGGATCAAAATCAGCGGGACTTGTTTGTAAAGAGGACTTTATCATCTACTTTTCAGGTAAGTATTTATTCACTCAGACCATGATTGGTATGTGAATGCATTACATTTATTATAGTTGCAACGATTGGGCAAGAAACTACTAAGTTTTAATACATTAGACAGTTTGATTATGTGATTTTAACTAATCTTAGGAAAAGAGTGCAAGATTTAGAGCAATGAGGGAAAAACAAGATCATATTCACACAATGAGTCGGAGAGGTTATGCTCGTTTGACTAACATTATGGTAAATATTTTTAAATTTTATAATTTAAGAAATTGGTAATGAGTTATATATATATATATATATATATATATATATCTTTTGGAGTATGTTCTAACGATTTTGTATATATTTCTATATTTTAGGAAAAAACAAATCCAGATACAAAAATTATTAGATCGCAAGTTTGGATTGAGGGTCATAAGAAAAAAAATGGGGAGCCTAGTACTCAAACTATTGGAGAGAAAATGGTAAGCATATCCACTAAACTGTTACTTGCTCCAAAACTACATGGATATAAACTGTTATTTGCTCCAAAACTGTTATTTTTCTAATACTTATGCATGATATGATGCATCCTTATTTTAGCACTTCATACTATTCTAATGGCCTTTCGTTTGAAATTAGTTTTACTATTATATGGCTTGAAAAAAAAACAAATTTTCTTATTCTTAATTATAGATTATTTTTCCCACACTTTTTGATTCAACTCATTTGCAGGTACTGAAATTCCAGTGTCCCATGTCATGGAACAAGGTATAAAACACTCTAAAGGCATCCTAACAGACTAGGCAGTAGGGTTATATGTGCCACCATTGACCAATGATTTTTCATCAAGAAAGAAGGGTTAAAATATGGCTTCTTTCTTCTTATAAAATGATTTCAGATTGTTTTTTTCTGCACTTTCCTGGAAGCATATTTACTGCACTTTCTGAAGTTGATCAACCTTTCTTTTTATTGCACTTACTTGGAAGTTTTGCTCCCTTAAGTTTGAGAAATGAACAATTATATTACACTTTGGTCCTTACTATGTATTTGAGTATTACATTGAACTTTTTTAATTTATTGCACTTACTTGTATTTACTTGGAGTTTTTTTTTTTACTGGACTTACTTATTGCACTTACTCGGTTCACTTATAAATTATCATTTTCTTTTTGCAGAAAGAAATAATGGAATGTCCTCCTGAATCTCAAAATACAACTAATATTGTTGATGATGCAATTAGCATTGTGTTTGGCAAAGAAGCTTGGGGTAGAGTGTGCGGCATGGGCTTTGGAGTTACACCATCGAAAGTTGGAGCTTCTGTGCAAACAAGTGGAACTGTTCAACAACTTCAAACTATAGTACAGAACGTTCAACAACAAATGGAAGATATGAGACAGCAAAATCAACTAGAAATGCAAGAAATGAGGAACATGTTTTTACAAAGTATGAGGCAACAAAATAATCAAGAATAGGTTAGTAAGTAAACAATACATATACAATAAGTTTGGTATATAAACTTAATTGTTTTCGAATTATCATGATGATATTACTTAACACAATTGTGTTGTTAAATTAGATTACAAGCTGTGGCATTTGTAGTGATGTTGGGAATGAATTTGGCAGCAACAATGATATCAATATTGGTGCCAACAAAAGTAGTGATTTTGGTCATATTTCTCAGGTAATTAACATTATGTATTTTTTTAACCATAAATTTGTTATAATTGTTAGACATGATTGAATGAATAATCTTGTATTATTTATTTATAGTCAAATTTGAAGAATGTGAGTCATGGAGATATCCCTATTAATGCTAAATGTAAGCTGTTTCATTGGTGTGTTGATGAACTAGTTGTTGCTGAAGGTCGAATTGCATCCATAGATCCAAATACAAAAGTACATCACACCATTCTTGGTGGATCATGTTGGAAAGTTTGGGTTGACAAGGTTTTAGTAGAAAAAGTGGACCTAATTTGACCAAATGATGAAATGCAGTTTCTGGATAATGCAATAGGAAGTACGATTGCATGGTTATTTAAATTTATAGTACTTGTCTGATTGATACATATTCTACTTGTTTGTGATGATTGGATTTTAATCGAAGTTTGTAATAGCTACTCTTGGATCTTAAAATTGTTTTTTGGTATAATAAAATGACTTTTATTAATTGTGTGTGGATTGGATTTGTATTTAATTTATTGTGAAATGTTTATTGATTGTTTTAGCATAATGAAATTATTTTGTTTTATATTCATTAGACTATCCGCGGCGCGCATTGCGTACTGCAGAAAATAGTATCCGAAGCGCACAATGCACGCCGCAGAAATTACTATCTGCGGCATGCATTGCGTGCTGCGGATATTATTTTCCGCGTCGTGTATTGCGTGCCGCGGATCCTATTATCCGTAGCGTGCATTGCACGCTGCGGATATTATTTTTTATTTCGCGGAAAATACAATCCATAGCGCGCAATGCATGCTACGGATAGTCTTTTCCGCGGTGCGCAATGCGCGCCGCAGATAGCATTTCTACAGCACGCAATGCGCGCCGCGAATAATATAGGACTTTCAACAGCTTTCAACTGCGCAGCATGCAATGTGCGTTGCGAAAAGTGAATTTGCGCGTTGCGAAAAGTGATTTTTATTGTAGGATCTTGTCTGTTAGCGCTCTAACCACTTTGATTAAGTCCATTGGTTGCTCCCTTATAAGGCCCTTGCTTGCTCAATCTCCAGCTTGCTAAGATCATTCTCATGCTTTGCTCCTACCCTGACCAAACGAAGGATCGTCGGCTTAGTTCAGAGGTAGTAATTCCTTTGGCAACTTTTACAAGCCCTGATCAAGCTAAGTCAGAGGTAGTAATTCCTTTGGCAACTTTTACAAGCCCTGATCAAGCTAAGTATAAGGCTTCCTCATATTAGCCAGAAGTATCCGTCATTAATACTTTTCGTGCTAATATTCTTCCTCCCGGGAGACTATTGCAACATTCTTCGCGTATTAATCCAAAGCATCTATTCAACCTCGTTTGCTAGGCATAGCAAGAGAGGTCTAGTAAAAGAGTTCTTATTAAGGATTGTGATAGGACTGAAATATTAATAAGGGGTTATTCACTGCCGGCTTTAGGGCTCCAATTTTAATGGGGCCATCGTTCTTAATAATTTAGGATTTTTTTATTCATTTTTTAAAAAATGTCCACTTTTAATCTTAAATTATTTTAATTTTATTTATTTCAGATTATTTTGTAATTATTATTTTTAATTCTCTGTGTTATTTTTTTAAAATCTAATTAACTCTTTTTAATCTTTCAAAAATATATGCTCTCACAGTTTATCTCATATTTTTTTTCTTGTCTAGTGACGTTCTGTACACTTTTATTCCTCTTTGATGATTCTGCATCTCTCCTTTCACTCATTAATTTTAGTCTCAAATAAAATCCTTCTCTTCTTTTATCGGTAATATTTCTTTCTTGTTCATTTTCTTCTTCCTCAATAAGAATAGAAAATAAGGGTTCTTTATCCCTTCGAAGGAAAGTAGAATACTAATTTTTTTTGAAAAATCAAATTAATTTTTTTTTCTGTTTATTACATAAATAAAAAATATCACTAAATTCTTCATATCTTACTATGTTATTAAGCATAAAATAAAATTACTTTAATGTGTTTTTTTTCATACTAACAATATTTTAAGATTTATTAATAATTTTTTTATTAATATTTATATAAAAAATATGTACAATCATAAGTTTCTTTAGTCTTATATTTTAGGATTGATAATAGCATAAGCTAAGAAGATTCTATAAATACCTTATGCCGATAATATTAAAAAATATATATTTCTCAAACTTTTGACTAAGATCCAATATAATATCTATTCTTATTAATTTAATATCTTATATAAAAAATTAAATTATTTTTTTATTAAAAATAATCGTACTACTATATATATGCATGCACAATGACTAATTTTTAATGAAAAATTTAGACATAGATACCAATTAATAAAGATTTTTATTAATAATAATATTTACGTGTAGATTTTTGTTTAATGTTCGAGAATAATATGGTAATATATTTTATAAAATTTGGGCCGATTAGTATTAATATTTATTTACACTTTTATTATATTTTTTAGGTAATAATCGAATTTTACAGTTTCATCGAATTGAAAGTATACATATAAATCAAATTATATTGTTCATTTAATTTTAAATAATTTTATTTTAATAAAATATCATAGACCTATATTTTTTTTATTATTTGAATATAAATATTTTTATTAAAAATATAATTTTGATATACAAAATGTATGAAAAAACTTATATTTTCAATTCTTTTTTTTTTTAAAATGAAGCCCGTCAATGCTATCCATAAAAAAAAACTGAAGATAAATATTATTTTATTTTAAAAAAATATTAAAAGTCTAAAAAAATATTTTTCACTTGGACATAAAAAAAATACAATCATATTAATATACATAATAATATCTTAATTTTTAAAATAAAATTTAATTCAACTTTAAAAAGTCCACGGAGTATGATGTAATATTTAGAATAATAGAGGGGTAGATGTAACATTTAGAAAATAGATAAGAAGTTCAAAATTTGAATGAATGAACATTTTAGAGATAAATTTCTAAATGTGGATAAGTCGCTTGAATTAAAAAGAAAGATTGTTTATTTTTTTGAATTAATTGGGTGAAAACCACTCCCCACATTTAGTAGGGAGAGAGGTGTGGTGCAGTGATAAAATATTTTTAAAAAAATCAATAAGAAGATCAAAATTTGAATTCCAGATGAATATTTGGAAGCTATCTATCTTCTAAACTATACTAAGTTGTACTTTAAATTTATCTGAGAGACAAATTAAAGAGGAAGATCGTTTATTTTTGGAATTAATTAGATGAAATTTAAATATATTATATTAAAAAAATAGTAGATTTAGAATTTTTGTAAGATAACCTATTGTCCTTCCATTTAAAGACAGGTCTGTCTAATTATTCGGTGAGTGGCATTTTGTTTATTATTATTATTATTATTATATTATTATTTTAATATTCGGTGACAGAAAAACAAGAATGGTGATATTTTTTTGAAAAAAAAAATCCTTAAAAAAACAGTTTCTATTGTTGGAAGCGGCCGCATGGGTCCCTATCGGTCACATGCTCATTAAATGCTTGGCCGGGACACTCCCAGCGACCTCCTCTAGTACTCAGCCGGCGACTCTTTCCCACTCCAACGATGCACCCTTCTCCGCTGCATCATGTCCGCCGCCTCCTCCGCCGCCACCTCCTCCTCCTCCCTGCTCGTCGTCCTCCCCCGCCTCCTCGCCATCGCCCTCTTCCTCCTCCTCCTCTTCACCCTCCTTGCCTTCTACCTCTGCCTCCGCCGCCGCCGCCTCCCAAACCCTAACCTCGACCCTCTACCCAACGACTCCATTACTCTTCCACGGATAATATTCGTCGCCGAGGACGACGCCGACGGCGGCCGCGCGTCCGGGCTCGACCAGGCGGCCATCAGCTCGTACCCTAAGTTCCCCTTCGCGGCGGCCAAGGGCGGCGACCCCCTCTGCTCGATTTGCCTCTGCGAGTACCGGGAGGGGGAGATGCTCCGGATGCTTCCCGACTGCGGTCACTGCTTCCACCTCCTTTGCGTCGATGTGTGGCTCCAGCTCAATGCCTCCTGCCCCGTCTGCCGGAACTCGCCGTTGCCGACGCCGGTGCAGACTCCGATCTCAACGCCTCTGTCAGAACTTGCTCCACTTGCGCAGTTCGTGGCTGACCGCAGGAGGAGGTAGAAATTTGATGACAAAACCAGGTGATTCATCTTGCCCCACTGTAGGTTTCTGAGTGTTGCTTTTTTATGAAATCCAACACTGTAGTTTTTAAAGTTAGATAGAAACTAATAGAGAATGCATTTTGGGATTGCATATCCATCAATGCTTTAGGATTTGTTATTGTTGTTGTTTAGAACATTATAAAAGGGAACCTTTTTTTTTGTCTCTTTGTTGATTGAAAATCTGTCAAAGAGTATGGATTTCATCTTAAGAAGTATGGTTTTTCATCAAAAACCAAAAGCTTGGTAGTACAAAATATTGAATTTATGTTTACTTGGTACAAGCAAACTGTAATAAAACTAGCTATCCTTTTTAAGCTACATGGTTATCATAAACTTTGAAGAGCTGGATAGAGAAATGTATTTTGAAGTGTCGTATATGTTATGTTAACAATGAAATGTCATGTATGCATAGAGAGAACCAAATTGTACTTTGATTGTAGATGATTGTATTGGGATTTTTCAAAATGAAAATTATTTTTGAAGAGGTTGTCAAAACATAGAGAAAGAAGAAGAAAAATAGAGCTCTTGAAGATCTTGAGATTCTCATGGGGGACTCTAGTGTCACATCTAGAATTAGAGCAATATTGAGGATTTAAAATATAGATTCTTATATAAAATTATGTCTTGGTAAGGTGCACTTAGTGGAGGCACTAAGTGCTTTGCACATGACGTATTTGACTAATGTGCAATGCTTGTAAAAGGTGTGGCGCATTGTGCCATATCGTGTTTTCGTGTGCATTAAGCGTAATATGCCATTTGCATGATGCACTTGAGCACGTCGCAGATGAGACCTTCTTGATACAGATGAGCACATGTGGCAAAGCGCACACCTTTTTCATTAGATAGGATGGTCGGTTCGTTAATGGTCTGTGTGCGCCAAAATATCTAGTTGCTTCCTAGTGTTGTGACTAATTGATTTCTGAACAAATCAATGCTTTGAACTATTGCGATCTTTATCGTCTAAGCGATATGATGACACAATCCTGAATAAAGTACAATTCAAGACACAACCCAACTGTATGAGCCCATCTATATATGGGCTAGGAGTGGACTAGGCAAAATCACTTTGCAATTGCGAATTCGCATCACACAATCTCATCTGTTGCTACGAGCAACATCCTTCTTCCTCTTGTAGACAAAGTTTCGGTTGCTAGGTTTCTGCGCTCCCAGACCTTGTCTTCGACGGTGGACTAGGCTCTTCCTTGGTAGCACAAGTTTTAGAAGAGCGAACAATCTCATCGTGTCTTAAAGAAAATTTGTAGGACCTTGGTTGCACACTATTGGTGGGGTGGATTAAGCCTTAAGAAAAATAAAAAGTTACAGGCTTTAGAACTGTCAATTGCTGAGTCTGAAAACCATTACTTTGACCCACTGATCCACCAGCAATCAGATCAAAGTATTCAAGATACTATACTAATCCACTTCAACACCAATATTTTTTTAATCACATACTGGATTGGGGTATACTGTTCCTGTTGGAAAATCTCAATTTAAGCATTAGCTCACAAAAAATAACCATTTTAAGTAAAGCAAGCCATTTATTTACATTTTTATGCTCTATAAAAATAAAAATAAAAATAAAACTTTTCATTTCTTTCTTTCTTATGGATTTTGCACTGTATTTCCCAAAACATAAGGACTTCGATTTCTTTATAAATTCCAAATTAGAAACAAAAATGAAAATGAATTTAACCCACATGGAAAATATATAATTTTGAATTAACCTGTACATCTTCACATGAACCACATAGTTCCTTCAACCAAAAAGGACTAGTGTCGTGATCACGGTTTCAAGTGTGTATTGGTCTACATGGCTGAAATGTATCATTTTAGTCACCTATGATACTGATACAATATCGGAAGTAGGGAAATATCACTAAGTCTCCTGTGTGACGTGGTTTCAGTGGAACTAATTGAGACAATGCTTGTTTGGTCAGGGTTATCTGAAACTTACCACAACTCATTCTTTAATTTCGTCTGCCAGTCATAAAGTGGAGATAAAACATTAAAAAGAGAGTAGGGGGAGAGGAAATGCACCAACTGAAGCACTCACAATAGCAAAGCCAAGTGACACTCGAATTGGAGAAACTGGGATGTATGCATGTGTGGTACTTAAACTTTATCAAGGAATCAATTACAATACTAGATATCTTGAAAATATTATTTGATATGGACTTTGGAAAATTATAAGATTAATCTTAGCAACATGATACAAGAACCAATTCTCCAATTTAATGCATGAGATTCATCCAAGTATTAAAAAGGTATATGATCATTAGTTGAAAATTGTCTCTGATATTTTTGAAAATTGTTGTGTTAAATTTGAATTCAATTGATTTTGTAATTGCTATGGATTTATATTTAAAGTTAAACCAGTCAAGTGTAATATATTTTAGTTGATTTCAAAATGCCTTAAAATGTGATAAAGCTTGCCATTATTGTTGAATGGAACATAAGCATAATAGATGTAGTCCTATCTATTTTTCTATAGGTTTGAGAATGTTAGATAGGCAAACCCATGAATCCATGATCTCATGTCAGCTTTTGCCTTATGTGTTTGTGAGTTGTATTCCATTCCAGTGAAGTTCTAAAAAACCTTACGATTTATACCTCTTGAAATTTCCTCCTATTCTTATGGATTTACAACAAGTCACATTAAATTCAGTGTCTTTCTTGTTTTTATTCATTTAATCATGCAAATGCCAAGTCGATTCTTGTTTGGTTTCCCTTAAGATGTGAGCCTTGCATCCTCATCACCTGAATCAGGACAACACTGTAGCTGTTATAACATGTTGCACGGTCCAATTCTAGTTATCCAACTGTGAGAGTTTGCTTTTCTCAATTTTCTTGTCTTCTGGATTTATATCATTGGAATGGTCAAGTGACCATTGTTGACCACTAAATATTCTAAAGTTGAAGTTTACGGGTCAACTGATCTTAACCCTTCCCAGTTGTATGATGAATATAATTAGGTCACTCTTGTTAAATTGATCTTTTTTGTATGACTTTCTATTGGTTCCTCTTTTTTTTTCCTTGTAATAAAGTTTCTATTATCTTGAAACAATCAAATATAGTTGTGTATCTGCCTGAATATTGACTAGTTAGCTGTTATTATCAATTATGATGGATGCCTTTCGCATTTATGGTTGATAATTATGCAATCATTTTAAGATGGACAAACAGTAGATAATCTCTCAAAAACTTGTTCCCAAGTTATGGTTCATCAGGCCTACCATAATCCATAGCAGAAACACAAAAAATGCTGCTTATCTATAACCTTACCCTGTGCACTTTACAACACAGGATAGGAAGAGCTACCTTTTTAACTAAAGAGGAAGCTGAAATGCTTCAGGATCATGTATGATTTACTTTTCACTTGCTATATTTCGAAATTTTACTAAGTCTTATGCTAAACTGGTCATGAACTTTGTCTGTGGCCTATCTTGAGGATCCCCTGGATTTCTTATTTGTAGAATTCTTCCTGCTATTAAATTAGTCTTCAGAGACATCCTATGCTCTTTCAGTGGTACAAATGGTAGCTGGTGACCTGAAAAACTTCTAGTGCTGCATCATCTTTGTATTGTGATAGTCTTGACGATTTAGCTTGTGATTGCATTGCGCTTCATTCGAGTTAACCAATCATGCAAAATTCACGTACATCAAACACGGTAACACTGGACTAAAGTGGTGTGTGCTCCTGCGCTACGGTGCACCGACAATGAACTTTCACAGTTAACTAGGTATTCATCGGTCAGTTCCTAATTGAGATGCACTGTGAATTAATTTTCTCCAGTGAAAAAATAATCTTGAAATGTTGACTATAGAGTGATGTGCCATTCGCATCTCTGGATTTTTTTTAGTAGTTGATGGAAAATTTCAATGGTTGAATGAATTATTATTATTATTATTTTTTAAGTGGTGTGTGGAAGGCCTTCTGGATCGAAACAATTAGGGGTGTTTGATTTACGTTTTTCACATTATTTTCTGTTTTCATTTTCTGATAAAATGGAAAACACGTTTGATTTACGCTAAAAAATGAAAAACATATTTTTCAAAAAATGAAAATGAAAATGGGACAAATCAAACGCACCTTTATATTTTTTTCATATTCCAATTGTGCTTCAAACTCTAATTGACAAACAGATGCTTTAATGATCTTTATATTTTCTATCAAAATATACCATTCTTCTTTTAAATCTTTAATGAAAAATCAATGTTACTTTCAAATTGTTAACAATTTTAAATATATTTTCTAGCTTTGTTACTGTCTTTGTATTTCTTAGATAATTTATTTTTAATGTTTTATAATTGATATTAAGTATATATTTGCAGTGGTTATCGTAAAATATCTTTAAGTTATCGCATCCATTATTGTGCATGACTCAGGTAGGGACGGAGCCCGACAGGATGGACTAAGCTGTACTCATGCTCTCACTTAGTGCATGAGTGAGTTCTTTCTTTCTGTACCATAAGTTGAAACTTACACCTTCGTACGCCAATTAAAAAATATTATTATTAAAAAAATTGTTTATGTTAATTCTACAACGACAACAAAACATGTCTTATTTCAAAGAATATATTGTGAAGAACAAAGCAAGAAAGCGACGCGCAATATAGAAATAATGAAAGGGAATAAATATTCCACGAACAACTACCTTTTTCTTCTATTTTATTTCCTTTTTATTTGTTCTAAAAGGCAATTTTATCTTTTTATAGCAGGAGATCTGAGCCGTCCATGGCGCGATCATGCCAACCAATGAGAAGCAGACAAGCTTTTTCTGGGGAGAATTGAATTCGGATTCGGTGCCGTACAGATTTGGTGAGTCAACGAAGGCATGAACATGTGGGGAAAATATTGTCAGAATGAAGGAGAATAAAATCATCAACAAATATTGAAATCTAAATCCTAAATAATAATGCTATGATAAAAAATACGAGGAACTTTCAAAGACTAAGATCATGTAATATATTACATTTTCAAGATATATTAAAGAATTTATAAATTTTATGAATGAAAGGAAATAAAATCATCAATAAACATTAAAATCTAAATCCTAAATAAGAACGCACCTGCCCCACAATTATGGTATGCCTTAAACAAAAAGAATTCAAATCTAGTTTAAAAATTTTGTGATGCTAGGCCGTCTGAAGACCAGATAAGTAAGAAAAGATTAACACATACATGATAATACAATACAAATAAATGAAAAGGAATAAGAATTTTTTTTTCTTTTATATCTAACAGCTTTGAATAAAAATCATAAAGTTTAAGAATTAAGAGATGATAAGCTCCGTTGTTGATAATCAATATAACATCTTTACTAATTAGGTTGAATTTTTTCAACTCTAAACTTAAATAAACTTGTCGGTACATTAAGAGAAATTTTAAATCGATCAAATTGGTACATTAAGAGAAATTTTAAATCGATCAAATTGAAATAATTGACGGAGAGGAAGCTAATGATAAGATAAGTAGACGATGCGATAGAATTGATTGATGAAGATGGGTCGAACGAGAGATTCTGGATAGACTCCGAAGTAGTGAAAGAATTAGAAGGGACATGTCTTGTTTGATTCAAGATTTAAATTTGAAATCGATTAAACAATGAATTTGAAAGTAAGATCATCCATATCAACTTTTCCTAAATATAGAATTTACTTTATATTTTATATTTTACTTAATTTTTTTATCTTATCTATTTTTTAAATTTAGATTTCATGAAATTTAGGAATGAAATCCATTTACTAAATATTAAAATATATTTAATTTAGGAGAGAGAAAAAAAATAAAGAGAATGTATTGAATAATGAAAAGTAGATATTATAGAGAGAGAAAAAATAATAAAAAATCATAAAAATGAAAAGAGTGAAGAAAATAATAAAAAAATAAAGATAATAAAAAATTTAGGATAGCTGATGTAATATGCAGTGACAAATAATTATCTAAATTTAATAAAGGGAATGATGCATCTTAAATTTTAGAAATATTATAGGAAAATTAGGATTGATGCTCCAAGTGTCATTTTGTAGGGATTGATGGGAGGGATTCTGTTTTGATAAAAATATATTAAAAAAATCCCCCTTTGACAATTTTAATAAAAAGGTGTTTTTTTTTATTTTTTGTCAAAAAAAAAAACAGGCGTCAAAATGAATGAGAATGCAATTCTTTCCCTACCTTTTCCCCTTATTCTTCATTTGTTCTATTACAATTATTGCTATAACTTTCTTAGTTTCGAATATATTCTATGGATAAGGTGCTTCTCTTTATTTGATTCGTGTTAAATGTGTTTGGTTAATTAAGGAGGTCAATTCAAGTAGCTAAAGGAACTATAAACTGTTTTAATTGATTGGATAAGGATTTTTTTTATTAAATATTAAGTTGGACAATCAATTAACCCTAGAGTTTTCAATCAATTAGATGTAGAATTTAGGCATATAATAATAATTTTATTTAGGTTACAGTAGATCGATAGGATTTTAAATCAACTAAAAATTTGAGAAATTGACTGAAAAATTACTCCAATCATTGAATGATATAGTTGTTGGAGCACAATTTATGTAGGATGAATTATAATCTAGGGTAAGTATAGCAAATAGAGTAGATTTTATTTTTGGGGTTCAAAAAAAAATATGCTATCTATTACGAGCTTCTCACAATACATAAATCATACTCGAAACAACAGCTTCTGATTTTAACCTTTCCCACTTCCTTATTAGATCTACATTAGAGAGAATTATCACATGCATTGTTAACACATGAGGAGATCGCCATCGCCATCATCGACCATCGTTAAAAGGAATATTTGAGAGTCTATTCAAGTAAACACAAATTTAACCTTTTTTTTAAGAAAAAAAATTAAAGAATAAAAGATTTAATATGACGGTCTTTTATAACGGCACGCATCCGATACGTTCGACATGTACCTAAAAAGGGGTGAGCGTTACAGCGACGGAAGCAGACGGATGTGGTTTATTAGGGCTCCGTAGTCGGCACCCACGCTCCTCTTCCGAATCGATCCATGGCTGACGGTGGAGAACGAAGCGGGATGAGAGCAATTAAGGGGGAAGAGGAATAGGGAGAGCGAGATCGCCTTCAATCCCTCCTTCGACCCTCCTCATCCCGATCGAGCGAAGAGGTGCGCTGGAATCACGAGGATGCCCATGGACAAGGCCGTGCTCGACAGCATAATAAGGCGGCTTCTGCTAGCCAAGGGGACGAAGGCGGCGAAGAACGCGCAGGTGACGGATGCGGAGATCCGGCAGCTCTGCATCACATCCAAGGAAATTTTCCTCAGCCAGCCCATTCTGCTAGAGTTGGAGGCCCCAATCAAGATCTGCGGTATACGCCGAAAAGGAACTTTTTTTTTGGATTTTGTTGCGGTTTTGAATTATAAGGCCCCGTTTTTTAATATTTGATCTTTCTATCTTGTGCCAATTTCAATTTTTTTTTTTTGTTGAGATTGTGTGTTCTTTCTAATTTGTGAACCACCAAGATTCTTTGTCTTTGATAGCTAGCTGATGTCATGGTTTCTAGTCTTTCTTGATGCATACTTTATTGTTTGTTTTTAATTCTTTTACTTGATAAATTATGGCGATGCTTAAGATGGTGGCTGGGAATTTTGACTATGGAGTGGAATTTATCGGCAAGACTGAATTGTTTGTTCATAACTAGGTCTTCATGAATGCATTTTATCCTGTTCTTTTGTGGTTGTTGAAAAGCTAATATATGTTTGCTTTCAATGCTCACAAAACTTCCTCTTCACAAAGTAATTGTTGTGGTTTTATCTGTCAACCATGGGGGACCCATAGAGAAGCAATAGCCCTTCCCTGTTTCCGATGAGATATGGGATGCAACTTGGGGCATGGTTTATTCCTGATTGGTTTTGATCTGATCATCTAGCTAATAGTTCCAAGGTAGAATATGATTGTCTGAATTGGATGATAATTATCTGTTTGTCTAAGATGGGATAGCAATCAGTGCAGGGATGCTTCTAAAGCTATTTCAGTTTTACTGAATAAGATTCTATACAAATTTTTTGCCTTTCCATCGCTAATTTATTTTTCCCTAGCAACTCATTTGGCAGATATTTCAATGTCATTAGCTTTATAGTAAAAATCTCTTTGGCTGCAAACAGTGATAAACTTGTGCCAATAAAGTGCTGTGGTATTGGAGTGTTTCATTTTGTTCAGTTGACTTTCAATGTAGTATATGAGAACGAAGATGTTTTTCTAGTTACAAAGGATATATTTGGGATTTTAATGGAAATTGTTTGTCTCAAATGTGTTTGGACAATATAAATTAGTTCCACAGAACTGTTTTTGTATGCAAAATTATAGCCTTGATAGATAGAATTTTTATGTAGATATTTGAGTGGTCACAAGATTTCAGTTGGGGAAATAGAAGTTCTACATATCCTGAAGTTGATGGCAAGATAGGTAAAATAGGGAATTTATAATACAAAACTTGCCCTATGGTACAATTTTCATGAGAAGGGAAATTATCAGCCTCAATAGATGAATTTTTTATATAGATACTTGAGTGGCCACAAGATTTCATTTTGGTAAATGGGAGTTCCACATGATGGAGAATGGTTGATACAAAAGTTGCTCCTTGGTACTATTTTCCTGAGAAGGATAATTGTCAGCTTGCATACATAAAATCTTTATCTAGAAATTCAAGTGGTGTCAAGATTTCCGTTGGGGATTTATAGGAGTTCTACATATTTGGAAGTTAAAGGTAATATAGTGAAATAGGGAATACTAACAAGAGAAAAATGGTCTATTTCTAGTATAAATCATGACAGAAGCTTACATACCTAACTGCAAATAACCCATGTTACTGGTGAGAAGATCAACTTTATGTTGATGGCCATTTATTCAAGTACTGAGAAAAAAATCCTTGTAGTCAGCCATAAATAACTGAGACAATAAGACCTAGAACTTGTTATACTTTAGGACTTTGGTACTTCTTTTTTGTACTGTTCTATAATGTATTATTTTAGGCAAGCTTTTAATTGTCTCAATGGGTTTTGGTTTGATACTTAATTAATTTATGCAAAGATAAGTTGATTTTATTGGCGGTGTGTCAAGGGGAAGAATTATTTCAACTCAAAACTTTAAATCCAAAATTAATTTGAATTGTCTTTGAACTGTTTCAAGATACATTAGTGTTGTAACAGAGGCTTTCTTTTCTTGCATGAGCAAGGCCATGTGCTCACTTTAGTGTGGTGGCTTAACACTCAACACTAGTGATATTCTAAAAGAACTAGTTATAATTTTTGAATGCTTTTATGGACTATAGATATATAATTAGATTTACTTGATTCTTAAATTTGATTGATCTTTGGCAATCAACATAATTTTCTTGTTCTTATCTGCTAGCTATTTGGTTCTATTTTGGCTAAGTAGGACATGGATCTATTAACAACCCGACACAAATTGATACTCTATTTTTGTTTCCCATTTTTTGAGAGACACATATGAAACCAATTTTGATGCTTTGTTATGGATATTAAACTTTTGATGTTGCAGGAGATATTCATGGTCAGTATACTGATCTTCTTCGACTTTTTGAATATGGTGGGTACCCACCACAGGCAAATTACTTGTTCCTTGGGGACTATGTTGATCGTGGTAAGCAAAGCATAGAAAGTATATGTCTGCTGCTCGCATACAAGATTAGGTACCCAGAGAACTTCTTCCTCCTTAGGGGTAACCATGAATGTGCTTCCATCAACCGGATATATGGTTTTTATGATGAGTGCAAAAGGAGATACAATGTTCGACTGTGGAAAGTGTTCACAGATTGTTTTAACTGTCTCCCAGTTGCTGCACTTATTGATGAGAAAATAATTTGCATGCATGGGGGCCTGTCTCCTGAACTAAAGAACTTGGATCAGATTAGAAATATTGCTCGTCCTGTGGATGTTCCAGACCAAGGGCTGCTTTGTGATTTGCTTTGGTCAGACCCGGATAAAGATATTGAAGGCTGGGGAGAAAATGATAGAGGTGTCTCTTATACTTTTGGGCCAGACAAGGTGTCTGAATTTCTTCAGAAGCATGACTTGGATCTCATCTGCCGAGCCCACCAGGTAAGTAGCAACTAGCCACTTGCTTCCAATAACATGGTCATTGAATGAATACATCCAGTTTGCTTCAACACATGGAGCTGATCTTGGCAGGTGGTGGAAGATGGCTATGAATTTTTTGCAAAGCGCCAGTTGGTGACGATATTCTCTGCTCCAAACTATTGTGGTGAATTTGATAATGCTGGTGCTATGATGAGTGTAGATGACACTCTCACATGTTCGTTTCAGATTCTTAAACCAGCTGACAAGAAGAAAGGATTTGGAAATAATTTTTTGAAACCAGGAGTTCCTGCAAGAAAGGTAATAAATCGATAGTTTTCTGGGCAGTTTACAGTCATAAGAAAACACTTCATGCTTATGTTCAAGATAATCTGGTCCTTTTTAAGTTGCAATCTACTAGATATTATTCATGTTATTGACAATCTTCTTTAGTTACATAATGTAGATTCACTAAATCATGAACCTTTATTTATATGAAACCTGCCCTCAGGGCACATAGCATAGACGGTGGGTGCATGACATCTCTGGCGTAATGACCAGAGGTCGATTCTGAGGAACTGACGACCTGGGGTTTACCCCACCATTCGCCTGACGCCTGTGTACCTGCATGTATCTCCCTCCATATTCGTGGGGCCGTTAATGTAGTGGATCTATATTTTTTTTATTTATATGAAACCTCGCCATTCTCTTGCAAGATGTCAAATGTTATTTTAATGTGTATAACCTGTTTCTCTTTTTAAATATATGTTACCCTAGGTTACCAAAAGGTCTAGTGGTCCCCATAGAATTTCTAGCCACCTGATGATGCCCTCAGGTTTTAAGAAGTTCTTGATATTTGAAGTGCATGCTTTAGATGTGTGTTCCTGGAGATCTTTATATGTAGCCAAAACATGCATCATATAAGTGAGCAAATGTAAATTCTATTACCATTATCTAGCCTCATTTAACATACTAAATAGTTGTGCCAATGAATGAACAGGGAGTCATGCAAATAATGAGACAACTAATTCAATAGCAGATCTGGTTTAGAGCCACTACTAGAATTGATCAAGAACTTTAAAAAAATGGCTCTACTCTCCAAAAATCATGCAATTAAAAGTCTTGAAGTAACCTAAAATTGTGTTAAAGCTTTTTTCCACAGCCTTCATCATCGGTGATACCGTATCATCAAACAATGTTTAGCTCCAACTATTTGGCATCATAGATGTTATTCATCTATTGGACTCTAAAACCCAATCACTTGTAGCACTCAAATCTTTTAACAAATTGTTCTATAATTTTATGTTTCCTATCCCTTACCATTGTAACTCTCGTCGAGACATTTCATCATTGAATTATCATTTAATGAGGATCGAAAACACGACTCTGTTTTTGGCATAGGTTTACCTTTGTTTTTTTTTGTCAATATATTTCATGAACCATCCCCTTATCTCAAGCGTGTTTTGAATTGTTATTGAAAAACAAATGTATCATATTATACCATTTCGCCACCTACTGCATGGTTATACAATTTTTACTATTTACCTGCTTTGTATTCTATGTTTGTACTGAACTTGTTGTTACCTTACTACCGCACTAATGTTTGAAGAAGCATGTGTAATGAGTTCATGTATGGATTCAACAGGGAGGGAAAGATTGACAGACAATGATATGGGGAGGGTTGTACATTTAGGACTTGAAAGAAGCATCAAGGGAAGAAATGATCTGAACTGATGCTACATCACGAGTCAGGAATTAGTACCACGTTGAAGTTTTTACTGTTGTAGCTGAGCTCAGGCAGTATTTGTAAAGTATTACCAGCTCATCTGATATTGTGAATTCTGCAAGTTTTTATGACTCACCTTATATGATTGGGGCACTTTAGGTGTAGAAAGAAATATGTTTTATATGAAGCCCCAAATGTTTCTTCTCATGCACAGAGCAAAAAATTTGTTTTCATCAATTTATGATCTGGTTCCATGTATGTGATGGAGTTTGGACCGATCAACCCCATCGGTTCTTAGGGTTTTTTTAGTTAAGTGTGTTGAAAATTTTTATTTTGACTTAGGAACTCAGAATAGTGGAAAACAGTCTAGATTGCCCCCCTTCCAATAGCATTGGTTCTCAAATAACTCAAGGGATTGGCGCTCTCATTTGACTATGTTTAAACATGCTGAGTTGTATAGGTTTGTAAATGAGTTTTGATCAAAATTTATTGATAGTTAAAACTAGTTTTGTGTTGGGAAATTTTAGGAAAAATATCGTGAAGAGAACAAGTAAAGTTTGGAGTGACTGTGTGTTTAAGTGCATTGGTGACTTTTTAGCCAGGGCAATTATAGGAAGAGAATGCATTATGTTTAGAATGAATTTAGTATGTCTAGATTTTTAGTTGAAATTTATTGATGATTGAATTTCTTTTTAGATCTCATAATCTAAAATCAAAGAATTTGAGCAAGGATTGCGAGAAAGAAAATTGTACGTGTTTAAAATGAATCTCATATATTTATTTCTATTAATGTCGACTTTTGACTTTGTAGATGGTTGAAAAAGTATCAGATTCACGTTAAGCATAGTTAGATTCAAGAGAATGTTAGAGAATAGAATGGTGTAAGTTTAGAGTGAATACATTTAAGTTCATTAATGATAAACCTCTAAATTTTTAAAAATAATAATATAGATGAATTTAAGAGATTGTTAGGAGTATAATGGTGTAAATTTTCAAATAAATTTGAATTTTTTAAGGTCATTAATGACTTTAGGTTAAAATTTAATAATGATTATATATATATAGGGATAGATTTATGGGGTCGATAGGAGTGTAATTTTATTTATTTAGCATGAATTTAAAATCTTTAGAGCCATCAAACCCTCTTAATTTAGGGCTATTAAATGTTTTCAATATAAAGTCATCGGTGACCTTAAAAAGACTTTAAATATGGGGGAAAAAAAGAACTTGAATCTATTTAGGGGACTAATAGAAATATAATGACGTAAATTTAAAATAAATATAGTTATTTTAAGACCTCAATGACTTTAAATAAATATAATGACACAAATTATTATTATTTTTTATCTTAAACAAGAAAGGTTCTACTTTAGCTACAATAAGTGAAAAACATGCTTTTTTAATAATCAATGTGTCTGAATTTTATCCCATTAATGAAATGCAAAATATTTTTTAAAAAAATGATAATTTCAGTTAATCTATAATATCTGAGGTGTTTGAAATCTAATTGCGATCCTCATTTGGAAAAAAAAAAAATCTTATAAATATATCAGGATAAAATACAAACCACTTAGAAGCTGCGTATGGTGACCAATAAAAGTATCATCGAGGCCTTGTTAGATTTCAACACCAGATTGTTGCCATGATGTGCAAAAGAGATTTATAAATTCTATAGATTTTTTAATTTAAATTTATTTAACTGTTTGAATTTTTTTATTTTTAAGTTTGCGTAATTTGTTAGTAAATTTAATATATAATATTATTTGTTATCGTTTTTAAAAAATTTATTTATGAACATATGTTCTAATTTTGAAGAACATTTAATTCGAGCCACGTGTAAATTCGTTAAAAAAAAAAGATACATTCGGAAAAATAAAAAAACCGAATTTTCCCTCTCTAGTTTAATGAGTGTTACGAGGGTTCGGGTTATCAGTTTTCAACCGGATCCGATAACTCTTGGGCTTTTTGAATGGGCCTTTTCCATCTTCAATGCTGTGGTTCGCTTAGGATGACGTCACCCGTGGCAGTTTCCAGGGGTGAACTGTCCGGCTCAAGTAGCCGGTCCATTCCTTGACGGTGGAATGAACCAGCGATGTTTCGCAGAGTCGTGAAGGAAGCCTCGAACACCTAGACGACGGCCACCGGCGCTGGATGAAGTGCCCGTCGGCCACGTGCCTTTGGCCTGCCGCTCCTCCCTCTCACCGTGTCACCGCAGCTCTCGTCCTCAACCTCCCGTCTCCCGCTTTCTACACCGGTGGATCCGATGGCTCCATCGTCTGGTGGAGCCTCGCTGCCCTTCCCGAGATCCGACCCGTGGCCTTGCTCTGCGGACACGCTTCGACCATTTCCGATCTATCCCCTTGCTCGTCCTCCGAGTTCGATCTGCACGGCCCCAAAGCGCTGCTGAGTGCCTGCGCCGATGGCGTGCTCTGTGTCTGGACCGCTGCGAGCGGCCGATGCCGTCGCAGGAGAAAGCTTCCGCCTTGGGCAGGGTCTCCTTCTCTTGTATCGCCACTACCTTCGTCTCCGCGGTACGCGTGCATCATCTGCACATCTCCCGACTCTGTTGGTCACCACGCGCCCGAAGGCTCGAGGTGTGCTGTGGTCATAGTCGATTCTTGGTCTCTGAACGTGCTTCGGACCGTCTTCCACGGAAGCTTGCCAATTGGTCCTGTGAAGTCGATGATGGTGATTCCGTTGTCGGATGATGGAGGACAGAAGAGGCACGATGCGATCTTGGTTGACGGGCATGGAAAGACAAAATTTTTTAGGGTTTCCGAGAAAGAACACGACGGTGAAGAAACCACATCCCCTCAAAGAGACTCATCTTCCGATGCCACTGCATCTATCTCCGGAAGGAGTTTTCAGGACGAACCAAACGCCGTAGCGGTGGCAGTTTCCATCGATGGGAAAATTTTGGCACTTATATGGGCGGATTACTGTGTGTTCAAGTTGGTTAAAGATGGTGCCACCTTAGGTGAGATCCATTTAGCTGGTAGCTCCCTCCTCAATGAATACTCTTCTAAGAAGTCACTACTGATTGGAGGTATGTTTCTCAGAGAAGAAGATGAACAAAATCCGTCAGAGCCTGAGGATTTGGCTGATGGGTTTACCAGGAGATTTTTTGCTTGGAGCAATACCGGGGCAGGAGTGGTATATATGGTTTCGATCTCAGATGCTACATTCAAGTTTCAGCTTCTGTGTGAAATTCCAGCAAACCCTAACATTCTCGACGAGAATAAATCTGTCCATTTCTGTCAATTAAATCAATGTCTAGTTCGTGCAGAATCTTTATGCTTCAGAGTTGGTGGTTCTTTAGTATGGAAACCTGTGATTACAAATTGGTGCATTACAAAATCAGAAGGAATGGTAGATGGTAGACCATATGCTACAGAAATGCTTGGCGAAGGCAGTTTTTCTGTTGAACCAGCATTTGCATGCATGAATGCGGTGGAAGAAGGCGCAGAGAAAAACATCCAGGATAGTTACCTCGGATACTCCAGTGGTTCATCTGGCAAGTACGGTGATGGTAGCAGTGATTTCTTTGGAGTGAATAATGCTGTCTCGTCTTCAATGGTCCTTTCTGAAGACTTATATGGCCCATATGCTGTAGTTTATGGTTTCTATAATGGTCAGATAGAAATATGCCAATTTGTAAATGTGTTTCATGAGGAGAATTCTTGTTCTGGAAGGTCAAATAATTCCAATTATTTGCAAATTTCTGATCGTGTATTTGATGGGCACACAGGTGCCGTTCTTGGTTTGGCTGCACATCGTATGGCTCCATATTCAGAGGAGCTTACTTTTCACAATGTTTTGATTTCTGGAAGTATGGACTGCACAACTCGAATATGGAATATGGATACAGGTAACCTTATTTTAGTAATGCATCATCATGTAGCTCCTATTAGGCAAATTATATTGCCACCAACTTGGACCTGTCATCCTTGGAATAATTGCTTCCTGTCTGTTGGAGAAGATTGTTATGTAGCTCTTGTTTCACTGGAGACTTTGAGAGTTGAAAGAATGTTTCCTGGGCATCCCAGTTATCCATCTATGGTTGCATGGGACAGCACAAAAGGATATATAGCATGCCTGTGTAGGAACCTTCAGTCACTATCAGATGCTGTCAGTGTTTTATATCTTTGGGATGTGAAAACAGGTGTTCGAGAGCGGATTATCAGGGGGACAGCATCTCAATCAATGTTTGATCATTTCTGCAAAGGCATCCATAAAAACTCTATTACTGGAACCATTTTAGGTGGTACAACTTCAGCATCTTCGCTGCATCTTTCAGCTCCTAAAGATGCAATAATTTCACTATCCAATGTAAAACCAGAGGCTGGTGCAATCTTGTCTAAAACTGTTAAATCTCATAGGAGTATGGATTCTTTCGACAGCAATACTAATCAGCTAGAGAACACCAAGGCAAGGAAGCCAATTTTGATGCGCACTCCAAACACATGTGATGTTGATCACGATTTAGCTAGAGATATCTCTACAAGCCAAACAAAATCACAAAGAGCTAGTAGAAAGAAGCATCCTGTGAAATGTTCTTGTCCATTCCCTGGTATTGCGGTGTTGAAATTTGATCTTTCTTCTCTTATGTTTCCTCTCTCTATACAAAACAGTGATAAGCAAATAAATGTTCAAGTTTCTGAAAATGATATCACTGAGCCAGGTGGTCGTCACAAATCTTCTACTTTTAATTCTCAAGGACCTGATAGCAGACTTATAAAAGGGTCACTTGAAGGACATATACTTAGATTCAGTTTATGTTTTCTACATCTATGGGATGTTGATGATGAATTAGACAAAGTACTAGAAGATGAAATGCACATTTGTAAACCAGAAGGTTGTCGTATAGGTGCTGGAGTGATAGGTGATAGAGGATCCCTAACACTGATGTTCCCTGGCTTATGCAGTACTCTCAAGGTAATTGCTTCAGATTAGCACTTTTATTAGCTTCTTAGTTTTACTTTTATTAACTTGTCTGAGTTAGCTTTCTCTTTTTCAGCTTTGGAAGTCCTCACATGAGTTCTCTGCAATGAGATCTTTAACAATAGTATCTCTTGCACAGCGCATGATCACTATATTGCATACTTGTGCAACAGCTAGCAGGTTTGTTTTCTTTTGTCTGCTATGAAAATTTTCTTTGAAGATGTTATACGTTCAGGTATTTGTGTTGGGCTATGCTATCATTAGATCATCAAGCTAATTATTGACTTGATGAATCAAATATTATCTATGACATGTGAAACTAGAGGACAATGACCTTAAGATTTCTTAATATTCTATTATAACAGAAGGTATAAATGTATTGTCTCACTAGATATGCACCACCATGTACCATGTATCTACATGAAGATTTTGAAAGGCTCTATACTGTTTCTGTGTGGCATGTTTGTTGAAAAACCTAGTTGAGAGGAATAAAATTGCATTATGTTAATCAAAAGACAAGTAGACATCTCTTTCACCCATGAAACATTGAATTAACACCTAGTTGTGAGAGTGAATATCATTATAAGTTTAAAGAGAACCGCTATTGGACTCTAACATAACATCTAATGATTAAGTATTTAACATGGAATATTAATTCTAACATTCCCCTTAATGGTTCTAAAATGTGGTCGTCTAGGTCATATGTGGCCACCTTGATCCATTGGAAGTAGATCACATATAAATTACACATAGCTTATGCAACCTACATTATGCAGATAAAAATCTTGGCTTATTTTGGATCATTTAAATTGAACTAGATTGACTTACAAACTTAAGCTAGCATATTTGGTAGCATATAACTCATAAGTTTCAACTTGTTTTATAAGTGATGGACACTTTATTTTATTGCGATGGACACTTTAGATATTATTATATATTGTTTATTAAATGATTGACATATATTTTTTATATGAAATTTATAAATTGAATGTGTTGATTAATAAGCTTTAGAGTCATTATGATTAAAGGAATTAATCCACACGGCCTTAGGTAATCCTTCTATTTATATTTCAATATTATTATGAATATGGAATATTAAAAATGGACCCTTGTATCTTACACATTTATATATGAGCCCAATTATCTTATGACATTCTCCCTTTAGCTAGTTCAATTATATTAAAAAAACCTATGTTATTATAAATATATTCAATTTCAAGCCCTCTTAGCTATTTGGTTTGCAAATTTGCTAACTAATCATTATAACTAACAAAAGATACGACAATCTTGCATTTTTTTTCTCCAATGAAGTGAGATTAATATTTATATTGTTTATTTATTTTGAAAAATGAGATTCAAGGCTATACGCTTCTTAGGTTGATTGTCACAATAAAACTTTATTGGCTTTATTAGGGTTTATACCTATTCTGCTATCAAATACATTCTTATATTGTGAGATATAAATATCTCCCTCAAAAGGAGTCATCTCTATGTTAAGGAATTATCTGAGATTAGCCAAACCTATTTCAATTTCAATACTATTGTTAGGCCCTAAGGCATTGACATCACTACTTATTGCCTCTTGAACTCATCTTGTACTCCGAGCATAAGACACGGAGTTTCATCCAATCAATAGAGGAAACTAAGTAAATATGTTAAGTGGGTTGGATATTTCTCTAGAAATACACTTTTGTCCTAAATATTAACTTGGTGTGGATGATAAAAATATTTTGATGCATTGAGCCATGTAATGGTCAAATTACACACAATGAACACCGCCAATGATAAGATTTGATTGTTGGCATAAATATGTCTCTGATGTTCGAGATGGGGATCACTATGATCTTTGATTTTTTGATTTGAGATCAATTTTGCTTGCTCATTGTGACAAGATATTGATTGGATCGTATCATAGATTCACATGTGTCACTCAGTCAAGGCAACTAAATAACACGTGTCTATCATTGATTCTCCATGAGCCTAGAAAGTCATTAGCACATACTTTGTTTTGGGTTTACCTGGGATTAATTAAAGCCATAACTAAATCTTAGTAGTTGTAAATTGATTTTAAGATGTCACCGTGTGACAAGGCCAAAAATGCATCACATATAGCTAAATTATTATTTAAAGAGATTTTTAGACTGTATGAGATTTAATTTAAGTTATGTTTGCTTTCCATCCATGTACTAATAGACCAAGGTCATTCATCATAGTTTAGGAAATTTAGTTAGATGTTTAGTTGGCAAAGAATAGGTATTTAGGATTCTATTTTGGCACTTGGTGAATTTGCTTATAACAATTTAGAAATCAGACTACTAATTGAAGTATATTTGAAGTCGTGTATAGGTCCAAAGTTTAACCTATTAATATGATTCTTTTACCTACCACTTCCCATTTATGAGTCAATTGAGAACTTGTCGAGTCAATTGAGAACTTGTCGAGTCATTTGAGAACTTTGTTGAGTATATAGATTCACTTTGATATCAGGAACATTGCACGAACTTTGTTGAGTCATTTGAGAACTTTGCTGAGTATATAGATTTATTTTGATGTTAGGAACATTGCACTGAGTAATGAAGCTTATGAAATTCAAGACATTATAAATTTAAGGAATATTATGTGCTTGTCATACCTGCCCTAAATGCTTTCCAAAAATTATATTCAAAAAGCTTTATATTCATTTCTCTAGACCCTTTATGATTGTGTGGAACATTATGTTAGGGTTGCAAGGTTGTAAATAAAGTCCCACATTGAAAACACATGGGTATACTTATAAGGGAAAGATTTCTCCATTGGTATGAGACCTTTTGGGTAAAATCCAAAAATAAAACCATGAGAACTTAAGTCCAAAGTGAACAATATCATACCATTATGGAGATATCTAAATTCCTTTTGTCTTAACAATTGGTATCAGAGCCCGAACTGTTAGAAGGTCTAATCGTCGACTGTGCACAAGAGCTATGGTCTAATTGAGCCATGTGAGTAGAATATTGACCTCGAACAAAGGAAGTGGAGGCTCTCGTGTCTGGATCAAGAGGACCAAACACCATGCAGGAAGTTCGTGTAAAGTAGAAACCCTAGTTGCAACTAGGCAAGAAAGACCTAGTAAATCAGTTGGACTAAGGGGCAAAGAAGTCCTAGTAGGTCGGTGGATCAAGGGGCAGGAAGACCTAATAGGTCGGTTGGACCGAGGGGTAGAAAGACATGATGGATCAAGGATCGAACATCAAACGGATAGACTTTCTGCTTGAGAAGGCTATGGTCCTTCGTTTGAGAGAGAGAGAGAGGGGGGGATTGTTGGGGTTGCAAGGTTACAAACAAAGTCCTACTAGGAAAGATCATGAGCTTATAAGAGAAAGATATCTCCATTGGTATGAGATCTTTTGGGTAAGGCCTAAAAACAAAACCATGAGGGCTTAGATCCGAAGTGAATAATATCATACTATTGTAGAGATATATAAATTCCTTCGGTCTTAACACATTAGTACTAATGCATATGTTCATTTCTATGTATCCTAAACATTAGTCTAATTTTCAATATTAAGGACTTACTTTTATGCTAAGGACTTTTGAATCTTTTCAATTGGTTTGCTTTTATATCACACTCCTACAGTGTAATTCCTGCACTTTTATCAGTGACATAATCCACTCTTTAGATTGAGTGTGTGTATTATGGACACTCTGACAGTGGGATTGATGAATTATTGAGGATGAGGCTGATGAGCAATCACCATGCTCCCTAATTACTTGAAAAACAAATGGAGAATTAGTCACCCAAACTATCTACAATGGCATCTCCACTTCGCACATATGTGCAGTGCCATAGATTCTGATTTGGAAAGTCAAGTTCTTTTTGATGGAGGAGAATGATGTAAAAAAGAACCAAAATACAGAATAATTGAATTTAGATTTGAGTTATTGATAATTAGTCTATTTTGGTTTAAGGGATTATCTACTGACTAGGAAAAAGAATCATATTATATGTTAGAATTGCTAACGATGAAAAATATGCTTTATTAATTTAGAGTGAAAGTATAGCATGTGTTGGAAACTTGGAATTATATGCTTGTACTTGACTACTCGATAAAAGCTAATAGAATAAAGAAACAAGAGCTGCATTATCTTATTCTCACTGTTTCTGGAGGAGAAATACAATTCGAGACACTATCCAAGCCCTTGTCTACTATTCCATCCAATTTGTATAGATCATATGTATAAGTAAGAGCAGTGACAAGTATGGGTTTCAGAATGGAGTTTTAAACATTGCTTACAAGGATAGATCTGTCACTCATTCAATAATTTTCCCTGTCAAAACACATTTAGTTCTGATGTTAAACCATACTGTGGCATGAAATAATGGTGATTTTTAAAGCATTTGCCTCCTTGCAGTGCATTGGCAGCATTTTATACACGAAACTTTGCAGAGAAAGTTCCGGAAATAAAGCCTCCTTTACTCCAGGTTGCGTAGTATGCTAATGGTTTGCATCTTCTCTATCTATTTTTTTTTCTTAAAATATAGTGAGCTCCTAAGTCTTATATGTCTTTGATTTATTCTAAATAGCTTACTAATCTATTACTATATCAGTAATTGAATATATGATCTCGTAAATGGGAGAATGAATTGTCATCTTATTGGCAATGATCTGATATACCAAATAGAACAGTGAAACCATATATTTTAAACTTCTATTGATGAGCAGATTGAATCATCGCTTATTTTCATCTGTCTATTTACGGTATTCATTTTCCATGGTGGGAATCATTTCTTGTTAAGATTTTCACTAGTTTTTTTTGTCTGTTGGAATGACATTGTTGATTGTTATTGTTTCACAAATATTTGGAAATCCTGTTGTAGGCTTTCTACACTTGATTTTGGAACTAAATATACTTCAATTCCAGCTTTTAGTAAGCTTTTGGCAAGATCCCAGTGAGCATGTACGCATGGCTGCACGTTCTCTGTTCCATTGTGCCGCACCACGGGCTGCACCACATCCTTTGTGCTGTCAGAAAACAACAGATCCTGAAAGTACAAGTTCTGCTTTTATTTCAAGTGTTAATAATGAACACTCGAGTGGCTACTTAGACAGATCTGCCCAAATTTTTACAAGTGTTGAATCTGAAATAGCCTCCATAATTTCATGGCTGGAATCTTTTGAATTTCAAGAATGGACTTTGTGGATCAGAGGAACAAATCAGGATGCAATTGCCTCAAACATTGTAGTTGCAGGAGCTTTAGTTGTCTGGTACCCCATCATAGTGAAGAATACTCTTCCCAAGCTGGTTGTTAATCAACTACTGAAGTTGGTTATGTCAGCAAATGATAGATACAGTTCAACGGCGGCGGAGCTCCTTGCAGAAGGAATGGAGAATACGTGGCAATTGTGTCTAGGGCATGAAATTCCTCATCTTATTGGAGATATATTTTTCCAAATTGAATGTCTAAGTGGTTCTCCAGCTAAAAATACAATACAGAATACTGCCGTAGCTGTTACTATCAGGGAGGCTTTGGTTGAAATTCTTTTACCAAGCTTAGCAATGGCTGATGTTTTAGGCTATTTGAATGTAATAGAAAGACAAATATGGGCTACTTCATCAGATTCTCCTGTTCATATTGTATCAATTAAGACTCTCATCCGAGTAGTTCGTGGCTCTCCAAAGCTCTTAGCTCCATATCTTGATAAGGTACAAAAAACAATTTGTTTGAATGTGAAAGGTTTCCTTTTTAATGCATCTCTGTTCCTTTGGCATTACATCAATTATAATTTCTTTGAGACAGCCATACGGACCAGAATGTAGTTGTAATGATAACAGTTATGTTTTTGAGCTTGGTGTGGCAACAAAACTTCGCTAACAAAATGCATCTCGTGTCTACCCTTTGCTAAAGTGATTTATGTTTAATGGACGTCACTGTATTCACTTGCAGATGGCTTTTTGTACATCAGCTTCTTATATACCCCAATACATAATTTATGTTCGGGTTCCATTTTTTCATTTTTTTTACATCTTAATTATTCAATATGGAAGCAACCAATTTCACTCTTAAATTATATGAAAGAGCAATTTCACAGATCAAATGGTACTTGGCTTGGTTCTCTCTACTTTTCTCTGGAGGTGTAAAGCATTCAAAGACATTTTAGAACCTAGAAAAAAAATTAAGATGATGATATTTTAGAAATTAAAAATTCAGATATTGAATAATTCCAAATCAAATTTTAGGAGCCTCAAATGGCTGAGTCTTTTTGGTTTGTTTAGACCAAAGAACTCTTATTGGGACAGCTATTTTGTATATTGTGGGAAACATTGCTAAACTGGCATTGATTGGATAGGCTTTATTATTTATCTTTCTTGTCTCACATAAATGATTTGACTTTATTGTAATTATGCTCGCATTTATCATTTTCACAAAGAAAATTTTAGAATTGTCTTTTAAATTGTACGCATCCCTGCAGTCTTTTCATACTAATCCATTTAACTTTACCTATTTTCTATAAAACTAAATAGTTTATTTGCTGGTACAGTTATCGCTACTAGATCTTAACTAGTGACAAATTGCAGGTAGTGCACCATATTCTACAAACTATGGACCCTGGAAACTTGGTCATGCGTAAGGCATGTTTCAGTAGCGCCATGATTGCTCTAAGAGAAGTTTCTCGTGTATTTCCAATGGTTTCTTTAAATGAAACATCCACTCGACTAGCTGTTGGAGATGCTATTGGAGATATTAGCACTTCAGCTATTCGAGTATATGATATAGAAAGGTATACCAATGATGATATAAATTAAGTTAAAGGTATACCAATGATGGTATAAATTAAGTTGGATTTGTGTGTACAAATGTTGTTTCTTGCTGTTATTTTCCAACTCCATCTTCTTTTGCTAGGTTTTTATAGTTTAATTTTAATTAATTAAGATACTTCTTTGTTAAAAAGTTATGGATTGAAATGTTCCTCCTTTTATAAATGTAATCATTTCAATTTATGAAAGTTTAGCCCTGTACTTGTTGGCATAGTTTGGACTACCAATTGAAGCAGTAACTACTGTAACTGCCTATTAAGCTTTGAAGAGGACCTTTCACAACATAAAAATATAATACTATATGTATGCTGAGCTTTTGCCTGACTTGCAGACAGTCAAACCTCACTAATTGATTCACTGAACAGACTTAAAATAGATGTGACAGGCCCTTTTACTATCAGGAGCAATGGAGAAGCATGGCATATTTAGTAATATCATTTCAATTAGATTGAAGAATGTAAACATACCAAACATTTGTGAACAAACTCGGAACTTTAGTCAATATGAACTTGTTTACAAAAAAACTTGAACACCGTGTTTACAGTTCAAAGATGATGAAGCTTAGCCTTCTTGTAAACAGATCTTTTAAACTTTAGGCAAATACAGAAAAAAAAAGAATCATTGCTGGATTGAATCTAGGGATCGAGTTGTAGCGGGATTATTGTTCTTCTTGGAGCTTTGGGTCTTCTGTTCCTTGCTTTGTTATCTTGAACATTCTGTAACTTCCATTTTTTTCTTTCATTGTAGTGTTTCAAAAATAAAGGTTTTGGATGCTAGTGGACCACCAGGACTCCCAAGTTTGCTTGAAGAATCATCAAACTCAAGAATTACCACGGTCATCACAGCTTTGACCTTTTCACCTGATGGAGAGGTACTTTTATCTTTATCTTAATGCCTTTTGCACCCTTATTCATGCCTATGTAGTATTTCCTTGCTTTCTGCTGGAAGTAAAATTGTTTGGTGCATTGATTTGCAGCTGTAATTGATCTCCAGCTTGTAAAACCGTGTCTGGCAGCTTCTTGCTTTGTGGCACTTCTGTTTTAAAACTTTAGAAGAACATTCATTATGCCGGTTCATTTGTATCCAGTTTTTTGTCTTTAAGTTTGACCTTTTAGTCTTGATCCAATGCGTTGCATTATGCTGGTTAGTAGAAGTTGACAATAATTCTGACGCATGAGCAGTATAAACTAAAACTGCATTTCATATATCATCTTTTGTTTGTGTTACATACGTTTATGAATGCCACATCTCTCTTCCTGGCTAAATGAGACTATGAATAGACAGACCTAGGATCGTTTCATTGTGATTCTTGTAACCAAAATTTATAGATACTCTTAATTTATTAGGTATTTCCTTTGCCCGCCTTTTGGGCTTAATATACTCTATAAATCTGTAAAACCATGATTCTGCAATATTTTCTGAGTCTCAAGATTGCTTGTAACTTGTTGCTGGTCTGACATTGTTTTGTGCTGATCCAGGGATTAGTTGCATTTTCTTCTAACGGATTGATGATCAGATGGTGGTCTCTTGGTACAGCATGGTGGGAAAAACTGAGCAGAAGTCTCGTTCCTGTCCAGTGCACCAAGCTCATATTTGTTCCTCCAGAAGGATTTTCACCCAACTCTTCTCGCTCAAGCATGATTTCCAGCTTTCTCGGTTTCCCTAAACAGAATTCTCAGGTATATTTATCTAAAGGATATCTTCAAATATAACTGAAGAATGCGTTCGATAATTTTTCAAGTTCCAATTGTCATAAGTTGCTCTGGACTTGCTGTTGCCTGTGTTGAATTGCTGAAGGAAATGGTTCCAAATCTGTTAATTTCATATTTTCACAAGTTTTTAAAGTTTGGAGTGAATCATGTAAAAGGTGTAAGGAGATCAAACAAAACTCTAGATAATATATTAAATGATTAATTTGAATATTGCTAGTGATACAATATTGCATAGAGCTCAACTAAATGTAGCTCACCCCAAATATTTCAGACAAACACCTTAATGTTTGGTTATTAATAATGACATGGTAACGGTATGGTCTGAACTCTGAATAGCATGATACGACTCGTGTAACCAACATCAAATAGTTCAGATATGTACAAGTTCTTGTTTTATTTCATTTGTCGGACAAAGAAGATATAAATGCAGCATTTTTTATGAATGTGATCCATTTGCAGGATGAGATGCAAGAGCCAGATGATGCAGACTTGCTAAAGCCATTGATTCACAGCCTTGACCTTTCATACCGTCTTCAGTGGGTTAATCCAAGGAAGGTTGGGCTTATCCGGCATGGCCATGAGTTGGGAACATTTCAGCTGTGAGTTAAATCTCATTCGAATGATAAAAAAATGCCAATAATAATGAATCAGGTGCACGAGAACTTTGCCCTCCCAAGATTGTTTCACAACTTTTTTCCACGGTGATAAATTTTTGTAGTTTAGTATGTTAATTGAGTAAATTCCTTTATTTTAAGGTGTGTTAAGGATACAGATTTGTACCCCATGAATATTATTGTGTTAAGGATACACATTTTGTGTTCATTTTAACCAAAAGAAGAAATATGCAAATGGGTATAGATGAGTGGTTGTATAAAATAATATATAGATTTTACAATTTTTGTATGATTTAAAGTTGATCGATGTGATATATAATCTTATTGCTATAAATTGTGTTTTGATACAACTGAATCACACTCATTTGTTCCAAGAGTTTGCAGTGGAGAAAGATGATTCATTACCTTCACAGGCTTTGTGACAAGAGGCAGCAGCAAATGCCTCAGTTCAACAGGATTCTCAATTGTGCATGGCAAAACTCTCATTTGTTCTTAGTAGGCAAGGAAACAACTTGAGTAACTGCATCCGTCGAACAACCCTGTCGATTGGAAACATTTAGTGCATTGACAATGCAGAAATTGCCAAGGGATGAAACCATGTCGCATTTGATGAATGGTCTACACAGAAGGCAACTGGCTCTGAGCAACTTCAACAAGTTTCCAATATTCATGGACTCATTCCCACCAAAAAGTAACTCAGCCCTAAATGATTTTGCAATCAGGCGACTAAGTGCCATACCCTTGCGGCTCAGTAGTAATTGTTCTTGCCTCCGGTGATGCCTCATCAGTCGATATGACTCCCACTACCGGCGAAGGAATCAGAAGTCTGACAGATCCAGTCGCTGCGAGTGGAGGTTAAAAGAGAGAGGCCGGCTATCCATGGGGCCAAGGACGGATCCGATTTCCTAGTGTGGAATTTGATGAAGAAGTGTGAGGGTGAGGGGGGGACTGGTAATCAGTCTGTTGCATAGAGCAGCTACATTGGTCCCCTTACACCTACAATTCTGGATCAAGTAACTCAAATCTTTCACTGGATTCCACTGCCCTCCATTGGCAATAACCATCCATCTCAATTATTGAATCTCAAGTCTGACTCATCTTTCATTCCTATATCTACACATGGATTGGATTATAGTAGAAGTATAAAAATATTTTCAAATTAAAAATAAATTATATATATAGTATAAGTATATAAAAGGAATTCCCTTAATTCATCTATTGGTTAAATCTGAAGTACAATTACGTTGTAATTGCTATAATTACATGCTTGTGATGGAAATAAAGAAAATAATTTTGCATCTAGTAAATAAAGAAAAATATTTAGGGGTGTTAAAAATGAATCTCATTCGTCAATTCGATCCGAGTTAACTTGAAAAAAATTAGGTTCAAGTTAGGAATTTTCGAGTTCGGGTCATATTCGTGTTAGGGGTTTTTGTGTTGGTCTAATTTTGGATCGGTTTCGAGTCGAGTTCGGGTTGACCTAAATTTAGGATTTAAGATTTTTTTAGATTAAATTAAATTTTATTTTAAAAATTAAGATATATACATAAATAACATAATGTAGTATAATAATTATTAAATATTAAGATAAAAGTGAAAAATTATAAAAAAAATAAAAAAAAAAACAAATTGGATGGGTTGGACGGAATATTTGGATTATTTGGATTAGGATTTAAGTTTAAATTTTTCGTATTAAATTGAACTCACTCAACCCATCTAAATTGACATCCCTAAAAATATTATCAAATATTTATCTCACACTACCTCCTTTTACTTTAATAAATGAATTTTTTTTTTGTCTAAAAAAAATCTCAATGGAAAATAATTAATTTTTTCCCATTCAAATAGCACTCATTTACTTGAATAAAAAACTTATAAAATTATATATGAAACTCTATGAAAGTAAAATTATCTATTGTATTATTATTTTATTAATTTATTTTTTTTTAAAAAAAAAAATAAGTTCTATATAAATAAATTAAAAAATAGAATAAAAATGATGATTGAAGTGGGTGGGAGTGAGGGACAAGGGAGGCCCACATGAAGGGGGGTGGAGAGGCATCAAATGGGGAGAAAGGGAAAGGAGCATGTGCGATGTTTCCAAAATAATATTAGAAAAGATCAAAATAATAATAATAATAATAAATAAATAAATAAATAATTTATTTCATTAGGAAAATAATTCTGTTTTTTTTCTTTCTCTTTGGCTGGCTCTTTTTCTTCCAAAGGAAACGGAAGAGAACTCTTTCCATCCTTTATTTATTTATTAGTTATTAATAAATCTTTCACAAATTTGGCATTAATCTTTTTCATTTTCTTTCAATTTACCAAGTAATCGAGAGATAAATTCTTAATTTCTATTTCAATGTTGAGAAGATAGATGAAAATGAAAAGAAAATACACAATTTCAACTTCTCTCGGCATTTCGTTTGATACTCGAGCAAGATAGAGGATGACTCTAAACGAGACTCCAAGAGTCAATTGCAATCACTATACTTAATTTGTCTCATCATATTATAGTTAAAAGTCAATTCCGAATCTTAACACCTCCGAAGTCAATCGTATCAATACAATCGATCTACCTAAACTAAGCTCAAAAGATTAACTATAATCCCACATCGTAAGTTTTTTAGGTCATCCTTTAAAACTCCATAACCATCCCCGAGCGTAAATATTTTTATAATATTATATACTTTTAATAAAATATAAAATAATGGTATTTTGTGTTATTATTTTTTAAAAAAAATAATTAAATAAATAAATAAAGCTTCTTCTCTCCCTCTCTTTCTCTCTCATCCTTTTTTTTTATTTCCTCCCTCCTCACTCCTCCAGAAATTGGAATATTCCTTCTTCCTCACGCTCACACTTCTCTTCTCTCCTCTCCTCTCTTCTCTTCTCTCGAGCTCGACGCTTTTAATGGTAGCTGGCTCTAGCTGCCGAGGCTGATGTCACCGCCTCTCGAGCATGACTACATAGGCCTCTCCGAGCTCCACTCTCCGGCCGCCGCCGTCGCCACCGCCGAGGATGGGGCGCTCAACCTGAAGGAGACGGAGCTAAGGCTCGGCCTCCCGGGATCCGGGTCCCGCGACCGGAGTGACTTGGCGGGGGGGCTCACCTTGGGCCTCATCCCCAAGTCCTTCGTCTCCGGCGCGAAGCGAGGGTTCTCCGACGCCATCGACGGGGCCGGCAAGTGGGGGTTCGCGGCCTTAGGGGGTAGATCTGAGGTGGATTCTGGAAAATGTGGCGCGTTGTTCTCCCCTAAGGGGGAGAACGGCGATGGGCAGCTGCCCGCTCTGGGAAATGCGGGCAAAGGCATGGACGCGGTGGCTAAGGCGACCGAGCATGAGAGAAAGTCTGCCGGAATGGTCGGGAATTCGACTGGGAATGAGCGTGGAGTCGCGCCTGCGGCAAAGTAAGTGTCTCGGATTTTTGCTACGGCTCTTATCTCGTCTGTCCTGTGTGATGGGTTCATTTGTTCAGAGAAGATTATTCTTTTTTGGTTTACATCCAGAAAAATACAATTGTCGTTTCCTATTAAATATATATTTAAGTGATTGCCCAGAGAAGCAATATGTGAAAGTACTGATGAGCTTAGTTATTCGCAGTTCTTCGCCGTAGATTTATTTTGTGATTTGCAGATAAGGTCCAAGTATCCCACCCAAAATAGTTGAGATTAAGATGGTTTGTTGTTATTGTTATTCTTTAACTTGAAAGGGTTGCTGTAATTTTTGTTTTTTTTTCTCGTTCATTTTCAAATATTTTCACTTGGTTTCTTTTAATTTTGCTGAGATACAAAATGATGAGGATGAACTCTTACAGGGCACAGGTGGTGGGTTGGCCACCAATTCGTAGTTATCGTAAGAACAGCATGGCTACAAATCCATCAAAGAACAAAGAAGATGCTGATGGGAAGCAAGGATCAGGATGCCTTTATGTTAAAGTCAGCATGGATGGAGCACCATACCTTAGGAAAGTTGATCTGAACATATACCAGAATTATAAGGAGTTCTCATTGGCACTAGAGAAAATGTTTAGCGGCTTCACTATTGGTGAGCTCTGGTTTTTTGTCCAATATTTCCGTACTCGTAAAACATTAATTCTTTTGTTACCTGTTCATTGTAATTGATCTCACTCTTCTTTAGATATGTTGATAAACATATTGTTTGAGTTCTTGCCAAAAGAAACTTTTCTTTCATGCTGTTTGATTTTTTTTAGATATAGTGGCTTGTTTTCATTACCTTTCCATGTTGTGATAGCTTGAAAGCAAAGTTATTTCTTAACTATTATATTTATATATTTTTTAACATCTTTTCTTCATTCTACTTTTACAGACCATAGATGAATGTAAATTGCCATTGAGAAGTTTGTGGTTGTCTTCTTATATGAAATACTGAAAATGCACATTGTATTTATGTGTATATTAGATTTAGGATCAATTCATGTAAAAGTCTCCCAAGCAATAATGCAATATTGCAAAATAATATTTATAACAGGCCCTGTGGGTTGATCATTGCATGGGTCAACTTTAATACCCCCGACAGGGTATCTAGTTCCTCCTTCCTTGGTCAATCTACTACTCTTGCCTACGGATTTCCACTTGATTGCAAAATTACTCATGCAATCTTTGATAGATTGACTAGATCACAAGTGTCTCATCTCGAGCTTCCCTATGAAATCTTAGGCCGTGACCAATCTAAATCCCACGGGTGCATTTCTATCCACCCAATCTTATTCTGTATGTATGTTTTTCTTGTCTGAAAGAGTTCAGAAACAATTATGGAACAACATGTGTTATACTTGTGGAAAACCATAATGTATGGGATTCTGATAGCTGAAGCAGAATCTGTATGCGCTTTTTGTTCTTGAATAGAAATCTTTACATACCATGATTGCTTGGTTTGGGGAGGAGTTTACTTGTTCTGTGTAATTTGTGGTTACTTCAGGCCAGTGTGATTCTCATGGAATACCAGGCCGAGATGGATTGACTGACTGCAAGTTGACTGATCTTCTAAGTGGATCAGAATATGTGCTCACATATGAGGACAAAGATGGTGATTGGATGCTTGTTGGGGATGTGCCATGGGAGTAAGTACTACAAAGTACCGATGGGTGACATTTTTTAGTCTTTTTTTATCTGATTTTTTTTAATCTTTGATTTAAAATTTCAGGATGTTCATCGACTCTTGCAGGAGGCTGAGGATAATGAAGGGATCAGATGCAATTGGACTTGGTGAGTACAAAAAACCATATGAAAGTAACCTGAACGGCCATTAAGTTTTCATAAGCCATTGAAATTTATTCCCATACATGAGATCGACCAACTTACTATGATATCTATGGCTAGACCAAGCAATAATACATCATAGTAGGCCTCCTTTTCACTTCAATAACAATAACTGTGTTTTATATATTGCTACACTTAGGTATTGTAGTTTGATATATTGTGTTTTAAATTTCACCATATATTTGGAAGCTTTTTTCTCTTTTGAGCATACATTTTATGCTTGATTCAGAATCCACTATTATTAGCCTTATTATCATTTTCCTTCTTTTAATGCATTGCCAAAGCATGTATAACTCTGTTCTACCAACTACAATGGAGTAAATAGTGGGCACTGATATTCCAGCAGTTTCAAGACTTCAAATTTAACATTATGTAGCATCACAAAAAACCCTGCTTGTGGCTTTGGTGTTATGGCAAGGATGAAAATGCATGTTTTAAACTAACCAAACATGAAACATTTCTTGCAGCTCCAAGGGCCATGGAGAAATGCAAGAACCGTAACTAGGTCTCTGGGTTGGACACTTCAATGAAAGGAAATGCACACCTGATCATGTCAGTAAGGCTCTCCTTGAGACCGAAAGGTCTAACAAGGTTATTGGCAAATTGTTATATATCTATTAAATTAGCTGGTTTGCTGCTTCTTTACATGTACCAAGACTCCGTTAGATAAGATTCTCTAGGGGAACTAAGCTTTCTATGATTGTGAATTCAGTATGTGTATGCACTGCAACTACTGTGTCTGTATGTGTAAACACTTGGCTTGGCTGTTTGGAATTGCTATAATTATATTTCCTGTTTGAAAATGTCGTTCACAAAGTCTTTTTCACTCATCTCTATCCTAGCTACCGAACAACAAAGGATAAATAGTTTGTATTCCATTTTATTGAGTTTTGCAAGCAGCTCTCTGGTCATGTAAAGGTCATCACTTCATAAATCATTCTCATAACTTTGTCTTGCTCCCTTGTGTATATGTGTATTAATTGATGCAGATATATCTGTCTCTTTGAAAAAGTGTTCTTCAGGTGGGTGTCTCATGGCTATGGCTACACTGTGTTTCTTATCCTGCAATTTTGATGATTCTTCCATTCGTGTTTTTTTTTTCTAACTCTCCTCAGTATTAGACATGTATGCTTTTTGGAGAAGCTGTGTTGGGTGAGAACCTGCATTCATTACCTATCTTTCTTAAGAACATCGATAAGATACTGTCAATGTAGCTCACGGGCTCCCAAACAATCATTAAATCTGGGAAAAAGCATAGGCAAATACTGATGGTGGCGGGTTCATTTTCCCTGGCAACATGGCTTTCCTTCTCCTGGGAATCAGGCTTCCTTCTAAGCAATGATGGTGCTTCACTCCACTTCCTTTACTCATGATGCCTCCTGTTGGTGCCATTTAAAGTACTGCAATATATTTAATACCACTAGAAAAATGGATACTTGATGCTCCTCATGCAAACATTTATCATCATACTATATGCTGCAGCGTTCTTAAACTTTGATGCTTCCTAGCACATTTGTGCTTCAACTAGACTTATTGTTTGTATATTAGTATGCTCCTTTTTCGAAAGTAAAAGAAAATTCCATATGTTGGCAGGTTGGATGGATTCTTTTTTAGAACATCGCTTCTGATATATTTTCAATCATGCTGGCACATCATGACAACTACTTTTTCCTTTACATGCTTCAGATATATTTATGCTGATTCTTCGTTGAACAGCACTTGTCAGATCATATAAAATGTTGCATGTTTTTAGCTGAAGCTTCTAAAAGAAGCAGCAGATAAAGATAAACACAGATGAGCAAGGAGACACTCAACACTATTTTTACTTTATAGTTTCTAATTATTATTCATTATTCTAATGATTCCTCCTGAACAAGCCTGGGAATATATGAAATGCCCCAAAACCACAAAATCATGAACAAGCTTGAACTGATGTGTCTTGTTGCTTGCTTCCATGTACAACCACAAACAAATAGATTAAGAGTCCCAGTTATTTCAAATTTGAATAAAACATATTTTAGCTTGAACAGGACCTATTGTTACATAAGATATTTTCTGGGAATATATTTACGTTATTTTTGCTCCTTGAAATTTTGTTGTCTTTCTTGAACATTCCTTGTCACAGATCATAGAAACTATCACAAAACCGTACTAACTAGATGAACCCCATTCTTGATACAGTCACTAGTGCTGTTACTATCTTCCATGTCATTTGTCCCTGTATTACTTTTGAGATATAGAAAAGGCTAACATTTTCAATCTCAAGGCTGCAGATCAACCAAACACATGAACACGGTTCATCGACTCACTACCTCTGTTTCTTTCCTCCATGTTATTTGTTATTTTATACCTTGAAATTATGCTGTCTTCCTTGAACGCCACTTTTGAGTAAGACATCTGCAAACCTCAGTCATTTCTTTCCTTTATCTGAAGCTTCTAAAAAAAGCTGCAGATTAACCAAAACACAGCTGAATGCCATTGATGCTCTCCAATGCATCAGAGAAGAAAAGCAAAAGATGATCCATCATCCACTATGACTGATGTTGATCGGTAAAATTGAATAGCAACTAGCAATTCATGGAAGACTCTCAGAGCACTGGATGCTGATGTATAGGAAAGTGATGTGGGGCAGTGACATAAGGCATGGTGCAACGAATGAGGGGCCCCAATGAACACCCTTTGTTTAATTAAAAGAGTGGCCATAAGGTGACTGATAGAATGCCACTACTGACAGCATCCTTGTCCCAGAAGCTATTTGGCTGACCCCTTGAGTTGATTTCATATACTCAAACATGATGAACTCAGTTTTAAGAACCCGAAACGATTATTTGCATGAACTTTTGAGGTTCCTGAAGCATTCAAGCATTGCGTTCCTAGGTAAGTAAATGTTTATCAATTGCTTAACAATATAATACCTACCTATGATTCCAATTGAGGTACAGTAAGATGGATCACAACCACCATCTCGAGGCGAAGCAGTAATCACACTGAAAAGGACAATGGTTATTCCTCATAAAAGAAGACTTCAAATGTTCTTGGCTGGCATTTTCCACTTTATAAAGGCTATCAATCACTTTTGCTCAAAAGCGATTGATAGATCTACATTGTTTAAACAGGTAATGTTTCACTATGAATGTCTTCTTAATGTTTTAGAAGTCTATACAGGTCTTCGAGTAGGTAATATATTACACTATTGAGGTTCTAAAAGTTCATATATGTTCTTGATTGGTATTTTCCTCTACATATTGTTCATCAAGTACTTCATCTAAATTTGGTGGGCCTACACCTCATGTAGTTCAAAACAGAACTATCCAATTCAATCCGTTGAACCGAGAACCAAGTCCCAACTGATGAGTTCAATTTCTTATACAATATTATTATTCGATTTATCTGAACTTTTGAAATGTCATGACTCATGGGCCTTAATGAGGAACAAAGGAACTCATTTGGTTCTAAAGAAATAACAAGTCCCCTGGTTTGTCAAGTGATGCACCAGGGATTCTACTCTGGAGCCTGGAGGTAAGTATCAACTGAGACAGTATCGAAAACTTATATTTAAGATCTCCAACAGGACTCGTGCCTACTCATGGAAGACAAAGTTAAAATGAGAGATAACTGGCTTGAGGATAATCATATTTGTGGGGCAGAAAACGATATTATTGGTCTTGAAGAACAAACAGAGATTCAGCCACAAGGAGTCTATCACAAGATCTAGAGAAGACGAGGAGCACAAATATGGGAACATGTTAGCAAGTTAAGTAAATAGTTAGAACAAAGTTTGTAGCTACTATGTGAGAAAGTCTATTACAGTTTACACAGTGAAGGCAATCATACAAGCAAATTCTCCTCCGTTTCCTTCCTCTTCTTGTATCGCCGCTATCCCTCATGTCTCTCTATCAATCTCTCTATCAGACCCCATTGCTTTATCTCTTCTCGATCTCGATCCTTTTCTTTCATCATGTGTTATTTCCCACCACTCGGGCCATCTCCCTATATGAAGGCTCTGGTTAGCTTTTCCAACTCATTGTAAGTCATTCATTGTGTAATTTGGGATAGTTGACAAAATCAATTGAACCAAAGTACTCTCCCTCCCATGGATAAAGCTTCAGTTGTTAAACCTGTTAGCTTTCCTTTGACCTTCTCCACAACATCTCGAAAGTGGTCTTTAGCAATTGTGTTGTGTATCGACGTCGCTTTTATGATCGAGTTTAGCCATGGTGTTTTAATATAGTAGCAACATAAATTGGGTGTATACTTGAGCTTTAAGGGTCTGACACTTGGGTTGAGCAGTGATGGACGCGAGCCGGGATCTAAGAAGAGCTTGACCGACTCAAGGGCAAGAGGCCAAGATCGAAAGGATGCTCGGAATACTGAGGGGAGGAGAGAGCTTGATACTGAGGCAAATGACTTGAGGGTGAAGAGCCCAAATTTAGGAGTTAAAGAACTCCGAAATAAGATTTTTCAATCATTTGAATAATTCACTCTTAATATATCGACATACAAGTTATTTTCTTCATATATATACATAATTTATCATGATTTAGTCAGGAAGCTCTTCAAGGCTTGCAAGATGCAACTATGCAACGTGCATATATATATATTTTTTAGTTTTTTATTTAACAAAAAATAGGATGTTGATAATATTATGTAGTGTAGTTCTTGGAGGTTACCTAGGGTTGTGTCTATATCAAAAAGTCAACTAGACAAAGGATTTCCAATCTTCTCATATCATACATTATCATGCAAAGTAGATAGATAAATGCTTTCACATGAACAATGAGTCAAAATGAGTTGTCTCTTCTCTATTAGTCGAGGTTTTTTTGTCCTTTTTTTTTAAATGATAATTGCTGCTGTCTTGCATGTGAAATCAAGCTTACATTATTCTTTATTATTTGTTAATTAATTAACTGATCTCATCATCACATTTGGCAATGGTGAGAAATAAAATAAAAATAAATGAAAGTTGACTCCATAATTTAAGTGCATCAACGGGCCTACTCCAACAACTTACTATGCTACTAACTACAATTATTTGCTCGCAAGGTAATAATATAGTGGTAGGAAGTTTAATTTTTCAATTTCATAAGCATGAACAGATAATTTTTATTAATGAACTGTTGATCTAAAAATACTAGATTAATGGACCGTCTAGTAATAAAACTTTTTAAATTATCTAATGATGGATGAGAATTTTTTATAGGGTTGAATTAGTTACCTTGAAATGAGATGCTAACTAAAAAAAATAAAAAACTACAATCATAGAAACAAGAATATGATATCCATTCGTTAGTACATGATGACAGTCAATTTAATGTTTTTTTAAAAAATTATTCATATTTTTACTTGTTAATTTTAGTAAATGAATAATATTAAATTATTTTTAAAAATTTTAAAAGATATAGAGGTGTAATGATGCATGAAGGCACTCTTGGTTTTAAAGTCAACTCCATCTTTTTGTGTGTCTCCTCAACCACAAGCAATCCTTGATGGATCTCAATGTTCAAGAAAAAAAACAAAATATAATTATTTTTAAAGGAAGAAAATAGATGAAGCATAAATATTAGTTTATTTAGCCTATACAATATAAAGAACAAAAGTAAAATTTTCATATATGTATATATAATTTTGGCAAATCTTTCTCAAATATTTTTCCAATCAATCTGCTTTGTCCTAACCTGTTATTATTCAACAAGCAATCAAACACTTTTGGATGCTTGTAATAATGGGATATTATTACCCCGGGATTATGATGTGATGCTAAATAGGGAACAGACTCCCTACAAAATGAAGCTTCAAATGGGTTTAAAAAAACTTAAATAGAAAGAATTGAATACCTAAATTATATATATATAAATGAATATTATTCCAATTTGCTAGTAATCATAACAACTCTATAATGGATTAAGGAATTAGAGATAGATTGAACCGGAAGGGATGGATTTTAATAGATTAAGTAAAAAAATTTACATAGATAATTATACTTCTTTAGTAATACTATTAAAGAAGTATAATTAAACTTCAAAATTAAGTAAAAAAACATAAATATAATCAGGGTTGGTTTGATATTAATTTAAAGTCTTTAGAATCGTTCAATAATTTTGATTAAGAGGTTTAAGGATTTATAGAGCTTTAATCACTTTTGACAAAAAAAAACTGAATGCTATTTAGGAAACTAATTGAAAATTTAATTAATTAATTACTAATTAACTATTTAGTAATTATTTAATTGACATTTGAATAATTAGTAACTGTTAATAACCAAAATTAATAAATTTGATTACCAAAGAGTGGTAGATGATCAAAATTATAATTCTTTAGGAAATAATAGGAGTTTGGCTGCCAAAATTATTCATTATTTAAAATAAATATAATTATTAATTATTTAACAATGGGAGGTAGGGATGATAATTTTTTCTATGGATTTGATATGGAAAAAATTTGAAACGGAGATAGTTTCGGAAAGTCTTTTTGGGTATGAATTCAGATTGAGAGATTTTTTAAATCCCTATAGTAGTTAAACGAGGAGGATGAGAATTTCTCGATTAAATAAAATAATAGATGAGGACGAAAAGGGGCTCAGATATAATTTTGGGGCAGGACTACAAACCTGCCTCCGCCCTCTCGCCATCCCTAATGGGAGGTCACACCATAATTAATTTATTTGCTTTTTATTTAGCAATAAATTATTAAATAATTTTAAATGTATGCTATTTTTTCAATTAGAGAAGAAGTTGAATTATTAATTTAATAATATATAGATTAATTACATTCTTAATAAGAATATATATATAAGAATAAAATAAATGATGTTATGTTGTTTTTCCTGCATTTTATGAATTCACATGATTAATGAGTTGTCACCTCTATAAAAAGAAGGCAACGCCCAAAGTTGAAGGCAGAGCAAGAGCAATCGCCACAAACACATCAACAATGGCGAAGATCGCGTTGGGAGACCACCGGGAGGCGGCGGAGCCCGGTTGCATCCGGGCTGTCCTTGCTGAATTCATCCTCACCTTCCTCTTCGTCTTCTCCGGCGTTGGCACCGCCATGGCCGCCGGTGAACTCACCAATCCTTCCTCTGTTCCCTCTTCGTTCCGATTCCCCTGCTTTGAATGATTAAGTGTTGCATGCGTGCAGAGAAGATGATGGGCGGGGACTCGATCATGGGGCTGACGGCCGTGGCAGTGGCGCACGCACTGGTGGTGGCAGTGATGATCTCGGCCGGGCTGCACATCTCCGGTGGCCACCTGAATCCGGCGGTGACGCTGGGGCTGGCCGTGGGCGGAAACATCAGCGTCGTGCGTTCGGTGCTCTACGTGATCGCGCAGCTACTTGCCTCCGCCGCTGCATGCTTCCTCCTCAAGTACCTCACCGGCGGATTGGTAATCATTTATCCCATTTTACTTTTTACCCCTAAAAGCTAAGATTATAACACTATCGTACAATTTCGTAATTTATTCAATACATATAACTCCCTAACACGTAAAAGTTAAGGTTGCAACATATTTAAATATACAAAAGCTTTGGTTGTACTATATTGCATTATTTTACAAGTTTCTTAAATATATCTTTTGCATCATTTTACTTGTACATTATTTATAAATAAGTCAACTATTGCATCATATTTTTAAACCCTTTCAATAATATCATTATAAATTTAAGTATTCGACCATATATATATATATATATATATATATATATATATAACTGCATTTTGACTAACATAATTCGACTAATGACATCAGGACACTCCAGTGCACACTGTAGCAGTCGGGATGGGCTCTCTACAGGGAGTGATCATGGAGATCGTCCTCACTTTCTCTCTTCTCTTCTCGGTCTACGCCACCATTGTGGATCCTAAGAAGCTCATCCCTCCAGGACTTGGACCCTTGTTGGTAGGTCTTGTGGTTGGGGCCAACATCCTCGCCGGTGGCCCATTCTCCGGTGCATCAATGAACCCGGCTAGATCGTTCGGACCAGCCTTGGCCACCTGGAACTGGACTGACCATTGGGTCTATTGGGTCGGACCGCTCGTTGGAGGTGGCCTTGCGGGGCTGATCTACGATCAAGTGTTCCTGGTGAGGCCAACACATGTGGCCCTCCCAAGAGAGGACGTGGACTTCTGAGGAGTTAATTAACTATGGTTGTAGCTTCTTTGTTTGTCTAATAATAATGCCATGAATGTTTAGGCTTAAGCTAGTAATTTAAACAAACAGGTTGATGCCTGGCCTTAATGAAAGCAAGTTGATGTTTGGAAGTCTTTGTATTGCCTTCTTGGGTGAAATTGAACATTATCATATAACATGGCATATTCCTACAAGTTCTAATGCAACGACACTGACAATGTGTTAGGGAACTATAGAAACTTATCTTGGACTTCTTTCTTCAACTGCTCCAGCCTCTGAATGATCTTTGGGTTCATCAAGTCCCTTGCTTCCTTCACTAGTGTACCTTCCCTGCTGAATAGATAGGCATCCACCACTGTGTTAATCAAACTGTACAATACCTCTGGAGTTCTGCAAGCAATGCACATAGATTCAATCAAAAATAATAATACTGAACTGGGAGAGCAATGGTGTTAGTCGGAAAGACTTACGTGAACAAACAATCAACATTCTCTCCTTCCAATTCATCCCCAGGTGTAAATGCATCCCGGAGTGCAGATAGTCGTTGTTCAGGATCCTCGATTGTGAGGAGATATTTGAGTATCCTGACTTCCTTCGGCATCAATCTCTGAAGATTACCAGCAGCAGTCTTGTATAGATGATAAAGTATATCCTTTGCCTGGTCAATGGTTTGAACGACATGCAAACATGTGAAAGATCAAAAAAGGCATTGCAATACGCCTCTAATAAAGGGAACTAGCCGTTTAAGAAAATAACTAGTACCTCATCTTTCATCAAGTTTGATTCTTTTGCAGCTGACCACGCTTTGGTAAGCATCAGCGTCAAAGCAGAATCAAGTTCTTTTTTCTCGGCTAGATTGTCAATCTTCCTGCAGGCAGCATCTAAAGTCGGCGAATTGAGTATATCATTTAACTTCAGCTCGGCAGTATTGAGGGCCTCAATGCTTTCTGATGCATTGTCGTATGATTGTACAGCGGCAATACAAACATTTCCTAGCCTTGCAATCTCTGTTGATCAATTAATTGACCAGAAGCTAAATTACACCGAGAACAGAAGATCCACGAGAAAAGACGATAAAAAGGATATCTATAAAAAACACCACCACCATCATTCAGCCATTTTCCCCCAACTATTTGAGGTCAGCATGATACTCATCTATAAACAAACCTCTGAAAATTCAACTCCAAACAAAGGACAGATATCTTTGCGAGTATACATGTATTGTGCATCAAGTTTAATGGAACAGTGTACTCATTTATTCATCTTTAAAAACTGGATTGGGAACCTACATGTTAGGGCCGCATCCTAATCGAATAAATTGGTGGATTAAACAAGAAGCACTAAAAAAAATTACGTGTTCGTCTTAAATTTATATTCAATAACTAACATTGAAGCATTGCAGAAAGAAAAGTTATTGCTATAACAATGGCCAAAATACTTGGGGCAAGATGGCCAAAACTATAGAAGGAATGTTGCTAGTGGAGTGAATTTGTCAAACAATCTGCACAACTCAACTCTATTTAGCAATAAGAGAGTTGGGTTAAGCCTTTCAAAATCGCATTGATATTTTTACTTGTTAATTTTAGTAAATGAATAATATTAAATTATTTTTAAAAATTTTAAAAGATATAGAGGTGTAATGATGCATGAAGGCACTCTTGGTTTTAAAGTCAACTCCATCTTTTGGTGTGTCTCCTCAACCACAAGCAATCCTTGATGGATCTCAATGTTCAAGAAAAAAAACAAAATATAATTATTTTTACAGGAAGAAATTATATATATATATATATATATATATATAATTTTGGCAAATCTTTCTCAAATATTTTTCCAATCAATCTGCTTTTTCCTAACCTGTTATTATTCAACAAGCAATCAAACACTTTTGGATGCTTGTAATAATGGGATATTATTACCCCGGGATTATGATGTGATACTAAATAGGGAACAGACTCCCTACAAAATGAAGCTTCAAATGGGTTTAAAAAAACTTAAATAGAAAGAATTGAATACCTAAATTATATATAAAAAAATGAATATTATTCCAATTTGCTAGTAATCATAACAACTCTATAATGGATTAAGGAATTAGAGATAGATTGAAACGGAAGGGATGGATTTTAATAGATTAAGTAAAATAATTTACATAGATAATTATACTTCTTTGGTAATACTATTAAAGAAGTATAATTAAACTTCCAAATTAAGTGTAAAAAAAACATAAATATAATCAGGGTTGGTTTGATATTAATTTAAAGTCTTTAGAATCGTTCAATAATTTTGATTAAGAGGTTTAAGGATTTATAGAGCTTTAATCACTTTTGACAAAAAAAAAAAAAAAAAAACTGAATGCTATTTAGGAAACTAATTGAAAATTTAATTAATTAATTACTAATTAACTATTTAGTAATTATTTAATTGCCATTAGAATAATTAGTAACTGTTAATAACCAAAATTAATAAATTTGATTACCAAAGAGTGGTAGATGATCAAAATTATTAATTCTTTAGGAAATAATAGGAGTTTGACTGCCAAAATTATCCATTATTTAAAATAAATATAATTATTAATTATTTGGAAGGAGAGCCTTGGTGCAACAGTAAAATTATTATTTTATGATCAAAATATCACGGATTCAAATTCTGAAAACAATCTCTTACAAAAAAAGAGAATAAAACTACGTACAATGAATCATTCCTCGAGATCCCGTATAGTGAAAGCTTCGTGCATCAGGTTATCCCTTTATAATTATTAATTATTTGACAATGGAAGGATGATAATTTTTCTTATGGATTCGTGGAAAAAAATTTTTGAAATAGAGATGGATTCGGAAAGTCTTTTCAGGTATGAATTCGGATTGATATTTTTCAAATCGCTATAGTTAAACAAGGACAGATATGGGGATCCTTTTATGAAAGATATTGAAAATTAAAACCCTTTTTGCTAAGTGAATGGACACTTAAAGCGGACATGAAAATGAAAATTTAATTCTAACTAGATAAGGATTTTTTGATTAAATAAAACAATAGATGAGGATGAAGAGGGGGCTGAGATATAATTTGAGGGCAGGATTGGGGAATCCGCCCCCCGCCCCGTCCTCTTGTCATCCCTAATGGGAGGTCACACTATAATTAATTTATTTCCTTTATAGTTAGCAATAAATTATTAAATAATTTTAAATGTATGTTATTTTTTCAATTAGAGAAGAAGTTGAATTATTAATTTAATAATATATAAATTAATTACATTCTTAATAAGAATATATATATATAAAAGAATAAAATAAATTATGTTATGTTTTTTTTTTCTGCATTTTATGAATTCACATGATTAATGAGTTGTCACCTCTATAAAAAGAAGGCAACGCCGAAAGTTGAAGGCAGAGCAAGAGCAATCGCCACAAACACATCAACAATGGCGAAGATCGCGTTGGGAGACCACCGGGAGGCGGCGGAGCCCGGTTGCATCCGGGCTGTCCTTGCCGAATTCATCCTCACCTTCCTCTTCGTCTTCTCCGGCGTTGGCACCGCCATGGCCGCTGGTGAACTCACCAATCCTTCCTCTGTTCCCTCTTAGTTCCGATTCCCCTGCTTTGAATGATTAACTGTTGCATGCGTGCAGAGAAGATGATGGGCGGGGACTCGATCATGGGGCTGACGGCGGTAGCAGTAGCGCACGCACTGGTGGTGGCCGTGATGATCTCAGCCGGGCTGCACATCTCCGGCGGCCACCTGAACCCGGCGGTGACGCTGGGGCTGGCCGTGGGCGGAAACATCAGCGTCGTGCGTTCGGTGCTCTACGTGATCGCGCAGCTGCTTGCCTCCGCCGCTGCATGCTTCCTCCTCAAGTACCTCACCGGCGGATTGGTAATCATTTATCCCATTTTACTTTTTACCCCTAAAAGCTAAGATTATAACACTATCGTACAATTTCGTAATTTATTCAATACATATAACTCCCTAATACCTAAAAGTTAAGATTACAACATATTTAAATATACAAAAGCTTTGGTTGTACTATATTGCATTATTTTACAAGTTTCTTAAATATATCTTTTGCATCATTTTACTTGTACATTATTTATAAATAAGTCAACTATTGCATCATATTTTTAAACCCTTTCAATAATATCATTATAAATTTAAGTATTCGACCAAATATATATATATATATATATAACTGCATTTTGACTAACATAATTCGACTAATGACATCAGGACACTCCAGTGCACACTGTAGCAGTCGGGATGGGCTCTCTACAGGGAGTGATCATGGAGATCGTCCTCACTTTCTCTCTTCTCTTCTCGGTCTACGCCACCATTGTGGATCCTAAGAAGCTCATCCCTCCAGGACTTGGACCCTTGTTGGTGGGTCTTGTGGTTGGGGCCAACATCCTCGCCGGTGGCCCATTCTCCGGTGCATCAATGAACCCCGCTAGATCGTTCGGACCAGCCTTAGCCACCTGGAACTGGACCGACCATTGGGTCTATTGGGTCGGACCGCTCGTTGGAGGTGGCCTTGCGGGGCTGATCTACGATCAAGTGTTCCTGGTGAGGCCAACACATGTGGCCCTCCCAAGAGAGGACGTGGACTTCTGAGGAGTTAATTAACTATGGTTGTAGCTTCTTTGTTTGTCTAATAATAATGCCATGAATGTTTAGGCTTAAGCTAGTAATTTAAACAAACAGGTTGATGCCTGGCCTTAATGAAAGCAAGTTGATGTTTGGAAGTCTTTGTATTGCCTTCTTGGGTGAAATTGAACATTATCATATAACATGGCATATTCCTACAAGTTCTAATGCAATGACACTGACAATGTGTTAGGGAGCTATAGAAACTTATCTTGGACTTCTTTCTTCAACTGCTCCAGCCTCTGAATGATCTTAGGGTTCATCAAGTCCCTTGCTTCCTTCACTAGTGTACCTTCCCTGCTGAATAGATAGGCATCCACCACTGTGTTAATCAAACTGTACAATACCTCTGGAGTTCTGCAAGCAATGCACATAGATTCAATCAAAAATAATAATACTGAACTGGGAGAGCAATGGTGTTAGTCGGAAAGACTTACGTGAACAAACAATCAACATTCTCTCCTTCCAATTCATCCCCAGGTGTAAATGCATCCCGGAGTGCAGATAGTCGTTGTTCGGGATCCTCGATTGTGAGGAGATATTTAAGTATCCTGACTTCCTTCGGCATCAATCTCTGAAGATTACCAGCAGCAGTCTTGTATAGATGATAAAGTATATCCTTTGCCTGGTCGATGGTTTGAACGACATGCAAACATGTGAAAGATCAAAAAAGGCATTGCAATACGCCTCTAATAAAGGGAACTGGCCGTTTAAGAAAATAACTAGTACCTCATCTTTCATCAAGTTTGATTCTTTTGCAGCTGACCACGCTTTGGTAAGCATCAGTGTCAAAGCAGAATCAAGTTCTTTTTTCTCGGCTAGATTGTCAATCTTCCTGCAGGCAGCATCTAAAGTCGGCGAATTGAGTATATCATTTAACTTCAGCTCGGCAGTATTGAGGGCCTCAATGCTTTCTGATGCATTGTCGTATGATTGTACAGCGGCAATACAAACATTTCCTAGCCTTGCAATCTCTGTTGATCAATTAATTGACCAGAAGCTAAATTACACCGAGAACAGAAGATCCACAAGAAAAGACGATAAAAAGGATATCTATAAACACCACCACCACCATCATTCAGCCATTTTCCCCAACTATTTGAGGTCAGCATGATACTCATCTATAAACAAACCTCTGAAAATTCAACTCCAAACAAAGGACAGATATCTTTGCGAGTATACATGTATTGTGCATCAAGTTTAATGGAACAGTGTACTCATTTATTCATCTTTAAAAACTGGATTGGGAACCTACATGTTAGGGCCACATCCTAATCGAATAAATTGGTGGATTAAACAAGAAGCACTAAAAAAAATTTCGTCTTAAATTTATATTCAATAACTAACATTGAAGCATTGCAGAAAGAAAAGTTATTGCTCTAACAATGGCCAAAATACTTGGGACAAGATGGCCAAAATACTTGGGACAAGATGGCCAAAACTATAGAAGGAATGTTGCTAGTGGAGTGAATTTGTCAAACAATCTGCACAACTCAACTCTATTTAGCAATAAGAGAGTTGGGTTAAGCCTTTCAAAATCGCATTGCTTACCATTTTGTTTTTCTAGGTCGGCATAATAGGATTCTGCTACAGTATGAAGATGTGCAAAGAATTCCTTTGTGAAATCCTTCCGACGCTTAGCAACAATATAACCTATATTATCTGGTGTCTCTATAATAACTTGAAGAAGCTCATCATGCCTTTGCACGTCATCATCAACCTGAAATAATTGAACAGGAATAACTGATCAAAGATAAGAAAGCACTAATTCGATCCCAAAGATAGAACAAGATATGTTAGTCCCAACCATTTTAGGGTCAACTATACGAATCTTATCCTCCATTGAACTTGCATATATTACTATATCACTAGCAACATCTCTATAATCACTATCATCGCCAACCTGCCTTTGTCTCAACCATTTGCATCAGATACATGATGCTTGTCTTTACATTGAGCTAGCTATCTCACTAGTAATATTCAAATCATTAAATCACTTTTAATTACATTAACCAGAATTTCTTGCATTCTTTCTCTACCATTTACACCGGGAATTCTAGTTGAGTCAGCTTGTCTGACCATAGAATATATTAGTTGGATTAAATATATTTATGTTATAATTAACATATTTTCCTTCTATCACTTTTGGGAACTACACAATTTTTCTTGAATATATCTTTCATCGCTTGAAACTTAAGCATTCCTAGGCATTGTTTAACCATGTTAAAGTGAAAAATAATTCTCTTACTCTCTCCTTCCATCCTTAGTCCCAACATCACCAGAGCTGGAGGACCAAATTTGATAACATGTACACGCCCAAGGGAGCCTCAATCCAACAGCAAGGCATTTAGGTGAAGGGCCCTTGATATTTATGCCTGTTCAAGGAGTCAATTATGTGAGACTAAAATGAAGAGGTTACCACTTATTATACCCTCAAAGCTACAAACATCCATCTGAGTGCTCTCATTGTTTTATTTTTTTCTACCAGTTTTCTTTTCTGACTACTCTATAATTTGACCTCTGAAAATAAAACTCATCTTTTGCCCACTCCATAATCGTGTCAAATACTAACACTCAAACACCAACGCTCCTAGTGGACAAGATATCACTATTGACCATATACAAAAGATTTTAGAAATAACATATCACAATCCACAACTATGTCAGATACTCTATTTGAGTCCAAGTAACATAGACTTGGACTCATAAAGTATAGCTTGCTATACCATAATCTTACAAAGTTTCCTTTTACCCTAATGAATACACCACAAGAATCTACAAGAATCTAGAAACTCATCTTCATTCCAATAATCTACTATACCATAATTATGTTATCTTCATCATCCAAATATTTAGACTCTTCATTTCCCATTCATAGCCATGGTAAACACTGATACTACCCTATTGATCACTTGTAAACAAAATTAAGAAAAAAATGTGTCAAACACTTGGATGCACAATTCACACCCATGTTGGATAATTGGTGATAGAATCCAACCAACATAATTTCATCAACATCTTTTTGAACAAAAAATAAAATATATCTAAAATTCTAATAGAAATTTTGTGTGCCTCCAATTTAATACTTTCCTAATATCTCTTCTTACTGGTGAACTATGTTTCATTTGTTCTTTTTGAGTTCTACTTAACATAAAACCTTTGATTTTTTAAAGTCTAACTTCATAACTCAAAGCTTTGACTTAAAAGAGCAGTCCGGTGCACGAAGCTCCCGTTAATGAAGGGTCCCACTATTATATGCAGCCTTACCTTGCTTTGCAAGAGGCTGTTTCCGAGACTCGAACTCATGACCTCTAGGTCACATGGTAACAACTTTACCATTGCGCGAAGGCTCCCCCAACTAAAGCTTTGACTTATTCTATTTACATGCTAATCAATTAGTATATTAGTGCCTACAAGTAGAAAACACAAAAATATCTGTGTTGATTAAGATCTGAAACAATAGACGGACTACAGAGAACATTCATCACTATAATACACCAAGGTAACTATCAAACAAGTGATCATATTTGAAAAGTGAGTTCAACACTATTGAGCACTACCCATCAAGGTTATTCTAGAACCTAAAGAGCATTCAGAAGAACTTGGAGAATCATACGAGCAAACTTGATAATGCAAAGAGAGAATTCAAAAGAAAAGGTGTAAAAAAACCTCTTTCAATTTTCTACTCAATCGAAGAAGCATGTGCTTCCTCCCTGGATCACTCTCACTATCTGCTCTTTCCTGACAACGCTTGTAAAAATGTGGCCTGATATTATTCCATTCTCTGCTAAAAGCTAGCAATCTTCTCCAATCGGTTGTGGTAGGCTTATCAACCAGGAACACTCCAATTAGTTTATCACAAACTTTAACCATCTTAGAATCACTGATTTTTCCTGGGTCACTGCCTTCATTTTTATTTCCCTTGTCATCTTTTGATTGCTCTTCACACAAGGTTGTGTTCTCGGACTCTATGAGATTTGATGAAACCTTTTCAGTAATGCTACTTGGCACTGCTGTCATGTCACCGAGTGCTGCAAAGAAAACAGCAATATCATGAGCACCTTGGTTGAACCCACAATGTAGAAGCGGCCAGATAGACCACCCAAGTCTAAGTAGTTCAAATGAATGCCTAATAGATGATTTGAAGAGTATAGTCAATTCCAAAGCTTCCTCAAGCAGAATATCTACAGGCAAATCTTGCACTATTGTTCAGATATGTAATAAAAGGACGAGCAAACGCATAATTGTTTTTCACGGGTAGCATAATTTCCTCTTCAAAACAACCAACAAAAAGAAGGGAAAATGATCTGAAATAGTCGAATTACCCCTAATTGTAAAGGAAGAAGACAAGATTCCTCTTCGACGATCGGATTGGATGGGAAGAAGCCTCACAGATACGATGGCACGCGAAAAGACCGGAGCGGCAGCTGAACTCCGTGACGAACAAGAACCGATGCAAAGAGGCAGGGACGACCGGAGAACGAAGGAAGAAACCATCTCCGCGATTCAATCAATCGTTAGGGTTTCCAGCTCGCAGATCACTGCGCGAGAAACCTCAAAAACCAACAAGACGCCACGACGAAGGTATCGTAACGACCCTATTTGCGATGTTGCTTGTAGCGTATGGAGTGATATATCAGTGATATACCGGTGGAAGTTGTTACCATTCCGGGATATTAATTCTGATATGTTCTGATCTGCAAACACAAATTTTCAGAAAACCCCCTCCTCAAACTTCAGAGAGCAATTCACCCCCTTCTCGTTCATTCTACTATTTCATCCTCTTCCTCGAATCAAATTTAAGTTTAGATAGAGCCATTCTAACCTTAATTTGAACATATTCGAACCATCAAATCTTAATTTGAAACCATTAAATAAAAGCTCACAAATGACTCAAGAACAAGTACATATTGCACGGTGGGCAAATTGAAATATTCACACCATAGAAAATTTTCCTAATTGCAAACTGCAAAGAATTCGATACAATTTATTCTATACAATAGGGAAAATATCTCAAAGCTACGAGAATCAAAGAATCAAATACTGACTGAAGACGTGAACAAGCCTGTACATTGTTAAAATTTGGGGAAATAACCGAAAGAATGAATGAAATGGATGAATACACATGCAGACCGACGACTAACTCTTCAAGATATACACTTCACAGGTAGAGGAGAAGATTTTAATCCTAAATAAATCGCCTTCACAATGGCAACGAATTTTAACAGGGTGTCTTTCGTGTACCACTTCAACTTCCATGTGTGGACCTTTGGGGTTTCGACTGGTCGCTTCTCCTTCTTGATATTACCAGAAAAGAAGTTAGTAGCAGGCATGACTTCGACGAATGTCAAGGTCACATATCCCTCGGGACAGAGCTCAATGACCTGAGGAGGCAGACATGGATAAGTTGTAAATACTTTATGCCACAACAAATCAATGTGAAGGATCTATGAACTTGAGATGCAGGCCAAACACAGATATGTCAAACGATATCCATCAGCCTTTCAACTATAATAAACATAGTCGCAGTCTAATGATTTTCCTGCTTTGTGTGGTCTGCATGTCTCAACGTCCTATCGAGCTATATATATAACGAGTTCAGGAAGAATAATATCATGGATAATTAAAGTTTTGACAGAAAAAAGGAAGAGAAAACTCATAAGAACCATGTTTGTATGCATATTCATTTACTATAGGCCCATCATTAACTGATCTATAATGTTTATTAACATTAAAGATTTTAACTACCAGCATGGTAGCGAAAGAGAACTATACCTGACTTAGAGAACAAAAACATGCAACTTCAGGATAAACAACAATCAACTATTACCATTTCAAGTATATCCTGAATTATGCATCCAGAATCCAGAGAATAGTATGGGGAGCTCGATTCAGAATCAGCTATGGAAGTACCAAATTGTGGATGATTCTCAATGCACACGAGCATATATTCTTCAACTACAATAATTGTCCTCGCAACCCAAGGTTCACCTGTGCATTTGACCAAAGAAACTGATAGTCCAACTAATCAATCCATCCTCAAAGATCATCAAAAGTAAGAGGGTGACAGTGCAAGATGTCTTTCGAAAAAATTAATCATTGAATGCCATAACACGAAAGATTAATATGAAAAAGACTCCAATACTCTCGATCTTGAACCTAAGAAGCAAATTTAATGCCAGAAATTGTTAAACCATGGCATAGACATCAAGTCTAATAGAATTGAACACAGGCAAGCACTATACAGTGCTAACCTACCAACCTGCCTGGTTTTGCATGGAAATTTGTGCAAACCATAATTTAAAATTCATTCCATTCCGTGCCGTCGGCATGGACGAAAAAATTGATTCCACCTGCCAACCAGTATGTGAAAAAGCCAGACACCTATTCTGCAAGATTTATTTCCACACGATACAAAATGAATGTGTGCAGTGACTCATCCATACCCCCTCCAGACCCCTTCTTTATAGAGAAAGAAACAAAAGCAGAGCTCCTCCTCTGCACACCTCCTTAACACAACGAAAGCATGAGTAGATATCTTCTTCCTCTTCTTCCATTGCTCCTCCTATGCATTGGCTCCGCTCAAAGCTCTAGGTGTGTCAGGTGAGTTCCTCATCTCTACTCTTCCTCTCCAACCTCCTTCCTTCTCTCCTTTCCCCTTCTCCTGCTTCAAGACCCACCCATCTAGCATCGATACCAACATCGACAACATTATCTCAAATTCTCAAGCCACTCAGACACTGAAGGTCTCCTGATCATATATAATTAAAATGAGTCTCCCAATCATGTGTAATTCCAATGAGTTAGATCCTGTAGCAGACTAAGTAAGAAATACACTCTGGCATTCCTGAGGTTATACACTCACTGCTGAGTTTGTGCTTAGGACAGTTTGTGCTTTGTTGAGCAAATAAAGAGCTAAGGAAGACTTCACCAAAAATGAGAACTAGGAGATGTGAAAAAAATGCATTGTTATCTTTCTACAAACCAAAACTTGATCTACTCACTAGAGATGTCAAGAAAAGTTAAACAAAATAAGAAAAGAACTAACAGATTCATCAAAAGTTTCTGATCTAATGACTTCAGGAACATGGATGCTTGTTAGAGACTAAGAGTAATTAAAATTAGCTAGATACTATAATAGTGTAATTAAAATAAGAAACACAGACACTCATGAGGTTCTTGATTGATTCTGTAGTTTGCACTAAAATGGTTCATGCTATCTTGAGCAAGTCAAGCTGTGAGGCTAAATAAAAATAAGAGCCAGGAGATTTAAAAGAAATGCATTTTGTCTTTGGACAAAACTTGACCTACTCACTAGCAATGTGAAGCCTAATTAAACAAATCACAAGAAAATAACTAAACAGATTCTTTAAGATTGTGCCTACGTGAGGAGAAGAAGAGGGAAAAGAAAGGAAAAGTTTTGGGGAAGGAAAGAAGTTAAGAAAGGGAATGGCGAGGGATTTTCTTTATTTCATCTGATCAAAGAATGGAAAGATGACAAGCTTAAACTCTTTTCCCTTTTTTCCTCCCCTCTTACGCCAACTTCTGGAAGGAACCAAAATAAATTGCTCCTTTATTTTCCCTTATTATTCATTCTGCTACTGAAGTAGACAAGGGACTGCTTTCCTTCCCCCCTTAACAGCATACAGGGTCTTGATCTAATAACTTCAGATTCATACCTCCAGCGTTGTCATGCCAAAACAGAACCATGGAGCATAGGAGCAGTCCCATCTTCGGAATTCCACATACATATTTCTCAAGCATTTTTACCTGGACATTCTCCCAACTGCAATTCAAATTTTTGAAAGAGAAATCAGAGAAGAAGTGCCAAAACTGGAAAAACATAAAGTTTGTGTGGGCATCATAGTTAACACTATTATGACATGATTGGAAGCTTACCTCTTCAGAGACCATATACCGTTCAATGCAGCAGAATCAGATATCTGTAACAGAGATAGTAGATTCTCCAATTTTATAGAACTCCTTGTCAAGAACAGGTACGTTATCTTCCCCTCCAGATATATCCTAACAATGATTTCACAATTTAATGCACAAGTCCTAGATTAGCAATCCAAGAACAAAAACTATATGAAACCTCAGTGCTTGCAGTCCAAGTCCAGCCCAAATTTCTCTTATATCTTCCAGTTTGTGGCTTCCGACAATTTGGGTAATAATGTCTGATGAGGAATTACAGAGTCATTCCTTGAAGTTGTATGAAAAATAATAAACAATTGAAACAGTTTATACAGCAAATAGTCATACAAGAATAATTGATTCAACTTGAAAATGATTCAAACCTTGGCTATCAGGCATTGTATCAATAAAAATGACATATATTTTTCTCTCACAAGTTCGCAGAATAGCAACTTCACTGCATAATATACAGAAGCAATTTACAAGTAGCTTCAAATGAACATGATTATTTAGCCACTGGCATAAGATACAAAATTGATGTCCTAAACCTTACCGCTCTTCAACAACCGTTCCGAGCTGAAATATACAACCACAACAAACTATATCCTCAATTGTTTCTGCTTCAGAAGTGCCAAAGTCCACTATCTTCAGTTGCAATAACTCCTTTAGGTTTTCATTTTGTGCAGGATTAAGGGCTCCACTACCAGTATCTGAATATGTCATGTTACTTTCTTGTGAATCCTTCAAATGGGTTTGAGTAACTTCATTGCCAGTTGGTTGATCAAGTATTGGTTCAGTATTAAGATTTCCTGAGAGTGAGATAAATCTTCTCTTAGGTTTTGATCTAACTTTCTGTTTCTCAGATCCACCAACTTCATGATTTGCAATGTGATTGAAACAGTCCCCACCATTACTGCAAATGCCGTGTGCATAAGATAGATAGTCACTGTCTTCTAGGTTAACTTCCACACTGACATCTTGCTCAACACAATTATCATATAATAGAATGTTATTTACTATTGATGGCCTGCAATGCCTTCCACCAGCAAGATATTTGATGTCCAGTGATGTCAGTGAGTTGTCACTAGAAACATGTTTCATAGGTGCTTGATTCAACAAGCTATCCAAACTGGAGGAGCTTAGATTGTGTGAAACACCACCACTGCTACTGGTATCATCTGATGTTTCCATAGAAGTTACATCAGCTGAGTGCTGCAAAAATTCTTCCTCATGGTCAAGTTTGTGATGAAGGATATCCTCTCTATAATGTGGAGGTGAGTTAGGGTGCAGAGAGGATGGGTGTGATCCAATGATCTTCTCAGGAGCCATAGTTGGTGCATTTTCTGACTCATAGCCTCCATCTGGTGAATCACCGTCAACAGAGTGAAGCTTTACTTTTAAATGAGAAACATCTTTTGTTTCTAGAGAATAGAAGTTTGATTTGCCTTGCTCACAATTAAATCCTGAATTTCTTCCATTCAATGACGTATTGCTATCATTCTTGGTAATCTCAAGCTCAGTTATCTCCTTACTGGAATAATTACCATTATCACTATCTTTAACTGGCATATTGAGGTCCAAGTTGCTTTGACATGTTTCTCCTTCTAGAGTTTCTGCAACCTCCGTAATGTATTTTGAACTTGAAATACTTCCGAGCTGATTATGGTATTTTATTTGTCTTATCATAGGATAAGCCAAACCAAACTCCACTGAGTGGATTTTATCCACAAACTTATCAGGTGTCTGATTCAAATACTTTTTAAATTTTTGCGACCAAATGGTAGATCGTTCATTCTTCATGTATTTTGCTACATTCATTAACTCAGCTATTCTTGATTCACTGTCAGAAATGATCTCATCTTTTCTCAAACTTTCACTATCACACAATATAGATTCTTGGTCAGAGCTAATTAATTGCCTCTCATCCTCAATATTCGCTAGACGAGAAAACTTTTTCTACAAAGAGAATATTTTATTCTCAAAATTCATAATTTTTTGCATTTTTGACAAATGTATAGAAATTCTTCATTTTAGAAGGTAAAAGGTGATATGAAAGTTTCACAACAAATATTAGGTTATTAGTTTGCCATTTGTACCTTCTTAGTAGCTATGATACTCTCATCTTCAACAATATCTTTTGCAGGAAAATAATATCCACATCCAGCAGCAGGCTTCTTTTGGCTCCTTGCAAATATAACATGTCTTTCCCAATACTCCCTTGTGCTAATGCTTTTTCCATCTAGCACTAACTAAAGCAGATAAATGATAAAAACATCACCAACAATTTGTACTGTATTATGTAGAAACGACAAAGTAAATTATTTCAGGAATACAAGAATGAAGAGTAAAGAAAAAAGTCACAGCTTACTCTTTCCGGATTAGAGAAGAAACTGAAAACATGTGCTCTGAACCACCGAGTGCAACATATTGGATTTCCTTCCAGCCACAGGTTATGCAGGGAAGGAAGGATGCCGAGGATTTCAAGTGCTGTGAAACTGGAAATAATATTGTAGGAGAGATCGAGCCCTTCAAGTGACTTTAGATTCTCAATTCCATGAACTGAAGTTAAGGCATTATATCTTAGAACAAGTTTAACTATTCGACAAGAAACCTGGAGAAAGTGAGGACAAAAATATCATTTCCACATCTTGCATGCACTCCTCTTAATAAAGGTCATTTTAATCTGAGTACTAAAACTTCTAATAGGCAATGAAGCGACAAAAACTTCAAAGCAGTATAGTAAGCCCATGAAAACCAACTATACCTCACTAAATCGTGCTACTGATCGTAGATGATTGAACCCAAGATCAAGATATCGCAGCTTTGTAACCTTTTGAAGGTTGTCAATTTTGGCAAACCTGTTCTGACTTAGATCCAAAGACTCGACAGCGGGTAATAATTGCAAGGACTCATCCATTAGAACTAATCGATTGCAAGCACATGATATAAACTTCAGTTTGTTCCAGGTTGGAGATTCTTTTATGTCCACGATTCTATTGGCAAATACATGTCTGAGGCATTCCTAAGTTTCAGCAACATAGAATGTGAAAAATAAGCGCCCTTGAGAATCATCAAAATCAGCAAATGCCTAAAGATTCTGGCATAAAACTTAGAGGAATGCGTGAAAGATAATAGTAAAAGTTTTCATTTCATATTGCAAATTATGATCTTTCATATTTTTTTCTCTTAAGTCAAATCTGCATACTCATAGAGAATTTTTGAGCCATAAAAATTTGAATAACTAGCACGAGAAATCTTGGGCCAAAAAAAACATATCTGACGCAAGAAAATTGGAGAAGGAATGGAATCTCAAAAGAATTTAGAATAAAAAAAATATCAATCAACTCATTTCTAGGAAGAAAAGGCACAAAACCAAGAATCCTTGCGCGTGAAATATGCACATAATCTGCTATTAATTCTTTCCTTAATAAACAATATATTAGAGTAAACTGGAACGAACCGAAACAAACTGTGGACACTAAGTTAAGCAAGAGAACAGTTAATTAAGAGCACTCAAACGAAGTACGCGGACATGCTGTAAGTAGCCATACATGTTATTCAACAAACCGAAAGTTCGAAACCTTCATGCAGCACTTCTGGATCAATTGAAAATGAAAGGCAGCAAGAAAGAATCTTACAGTGGAATTGTAGCAAATAAGCTTCTCGAGCGAGTGGCGTAGCTCGAGCAAGCCCCTGGCGGAAGAGGTGGAGAGGTCGCATCCCCGGAGCTCGAGGACCTTCAGCCTCCCAAAAGGAAGCAGCGAGATGGGCGTCGGGTCCCTGCCCGGCGGCGGGAGCACAGACACCACCTTGAGCGAGGTGAGCAGCGCGAGGATTCGCCGCATATGCTCGATCGCCCTGTGGTCTCCGAGATCAGAGACGTAGGCACGGAGGTAGTCAACAGGGGCGCCGGCGAGGAGGCCCTCAAGCTCCTGCAGCGCCTCCAGCCGCGTGTGGACATAGCGGAGCCCCAAGGGATTCAGCTTCAGAGTGAGGGATCCCTCAAGGAGCGGCCCGGCGTTGCGCTCGACGAACCGCAACAGCTGTTCGAGGTAGCGATCTCCCGTGACGATCGCCATCCCCCGGCGAACCGAGCGAAGGGCGTCGAACGATTAGGGTTCCCGAGGCACCGCCATTGGCAAGGGCTCGAATACAAGGAAGAGAATTTCGGTTTAAAACTGACGAATTAGGGCTGATAGGAGACCGGAGGAGAACGACGACGAGGGAGCGCGAGAGGAACCGCCACGGCGATGATCGAGCATCTCCGTTTCCGCCAAGGAATTTCCGCGATTGAGCAACCGTAAGTAGTGACGAATCCTAATTATTGGAAATCAAATAATTATTTGAAACATTTATTGATTTATTTTAAAGACAATGGGTCCAAAAAAGGCCAACCTGTCCCACCGGCTAGTGGTGACGTGGGTTAACTTGTGGGAGAGAAGGTGATCGTGGGGCCCGCTTCGGCAGCGTCGTGGATGGAGAATGGATCCGCTGTCGTGCACAGATCCGTGTTCGCTGTCCGTTGAACAAGCATGTGGTGACAAAGAAGCCGCAATTATGGAGCACAATGGGGTCATAACTGTGCTTTGATGTGACGACACGTGGTTTGGGCAGTTTAGTCTGCCTGACTTTTTGTATGGGACTTGTTTTGATAAGATAGATACCTCTAGTTTTTTCTAGAGACAAAAACTTTAAACCGCAATGATTTTTTTTATTGATATTTATTTTTTTAAAAAAAATAGAAAGTTTAGAATTTTGGAAAAAAAAAAGTATTATTGATGGAAAATTAACACGAAAATTAAATAAAAACATCATTAGATTTAAGATCACATATATAAGTAATTTATTAATCTTCCTTCTTGTGATATTAACGTCTCAATGGTCCAATATCGGTCATGAATAAAAAAAGGATTAATGAAGTCACTGTGAGAACCTCTTTTTTTTTTTTCACCCCACCTTCCTTTTATATATTCCTTTATAAATGAAAGTGGGATTAAGGAGGTTATAAAAAAAAATAATCATTCCCTCCAAACATTCAAATCTAATATTTAAATTTATTTAAGTCAGGTCGGGCCGGGTTAGTCCTCATTAGCGATCCATTTAGTCATTATCTATTTCTTACATCTCACATTCGCATATGAGGATTTAACTTCTTCCATCTCTAAATAGATCATAATCATATACCATCAATTTCATACAAGGAAATGGATTATATGACCAATGAGCATATTAAATTAGAGCTCATAGTCAAACACATGTGAAGAATATATAGCAGCTCATTTCAAAGTAATCATGAAGACATTCTACTTGTTATACCCCAGATTTATTTTACCACATTAATCAACATATCTCTTATCCCAAAAATAATAAGAGCATACTTGATTCAAAATATTTATCTATATTCATATATTCACAATTATGTTATAACAACTAAGTTAAACATAATTAGCTTGGTTGTGAATATAAAACAAGTGCAAAAATAAATCTTCCCCTTTCTCACTAGAAACTTTCAATCTTTATTTTTTTTAGTTGCTTTCTTAGACATATACCATATTGTCGAATCATTCATAGCTATTGCTAGCATGTTAAAGTAGCATCACTAAAAAAAAAAATAAAAGAAATAGTTGAAAGTCTTAAGGGTATTAGATTGGGTTTATATTTATAAACATATGGATCTCACATAATGAACTGGGATTCAACTATTCATTTTCCAAATGGTCACTTCAACACATGTGATATGAAACACATGCTACAATATGTTTCTTCCTCTTTAGAAGCGTATGTCATAAAATATTCACATCATACAAATATTAGTTCAAGTGTGTCTCAACATTTACTTGAGTTTTCTCCTTGTGTTTCCTCCAACATGTATCAATATAATGAAAACTCTCATCTGGCTATCAGGCAAGTTTAATGGATTGTGAAAAAAATCCATTTCAATTACAATAAAGATTTATAAAGTAATCTCATCTTAGTAATATATTACTAAAGCAACATATGTATGGATTTGTTGCGACAAAATCAATGTTGTCTTGCCTCTACTTGTTTCTTAGCATTAGAGGCGATTGTTTGTGTGAGAGAGTCAATCTCAACTTGTCAGACATACCTTTAATGTGCAGATTAATAACTCATAAAGTAAATGTGTACACATAATGCATAATAAAATATTATTATAATAATGAACATAATGTCTTAAATACTTATGTGTTCAGTTATAATCACATCTTACGCAATTTAAGAGATCTAACATGATAAATAAATACGTCTCTTAGTATTGGCTTAATAAAAGGATCAACCACCATCATTCGCGTATACATGTATTTCAAAGTCACTTCCTTCTTTCCAACTATATATCTAATAAAGTTGTACTTCATGTTGATATGTTTGATTTTCCCATAATATTTAGGGTCATTTGTATAAGCAATGGTTAATTGATTATCGTAATAAACTGTTAGAGCTTCTACTCTATTGCTTACTACACCCAAATTATTGGATCGAAAGCACTAGAGGGGGGTTGCATGTAACTCCCGTTTTGATCTTTGCGCTAATTTGGGTTGCCTTTTTCTTTTTGCACATCTTCCATACGAGCTTTATGAGTTCGGCAGTAAGCTTGTCGTCTTCATCGTCTGAATCAGGTTCTTCTTCTGATTCTGGTTGGGTTCTGCGCCTCGATTTCGGTTCACGTGTTCTACTAGTACCTGCAATCCTTTTCGACCGGGCATGCATTAATCTGCTCATGCAATTCAAATTCAGAGAAGAGTTCATCTAATTTAATTGAGGATAAGTCCTTGGATACCTTGTACGCATCTACCATGGATGTTCACAAGGTATTCCTAGGGAAGGCGTTGAGTGCATACCTTATTACATCCTTATTCTCCACTTTCTGGCCTATTGCGTGGAGTCCATTTAGCAGGTCTTGAATTTTGGCTAAATTAGTTTGGTTAATTATAAAGTAAATTAGTTTGGTTTTAATTAAAAGAATTTTGATTATTGAACTAAGAGGCTTTATTATTGAACCAATATGATTTGTTCTTAAACCAAATTTAAGACTAATGGTTTGGACTTTAGGTTATTGGATATGAGTTTTAGACTTGCTCCTCAAACTTGATAAGTGATCTATATATTGATATACTTGGGAGAGAAATAGAATTAACAAAAAACATCCTAATTGAGAATTAGATATTTTTGTTTATGCTCCTCCCTCTATTCACCGCCGCCCGAAGCAATCCTCTTGTGTAGTCGCCAATAACAAGGAGAAGAATTCTCCTTGTGTCACTGCCGACCAAGGATGACCGTCTTGTTGTGTCGGCCACTCGATAGGCTTTCTACCCGCCAACATCTCGCTCTAGCCAGCCCTGCTGATTGCTCCAACTCATGTTGTTGCTGGAGATTTCTGGTTGAAACGTGAACTACGACTTATGTTGCTATTAGATGTTGCTTTTGTTCTAATCAGTAAAGGTTATTGATTGAAACATGGACAACAATTGTTAACAATGACTCATGTTGCTTTTTGCCCCAATCAGTAAAGGTTGTGGATTGAAACGTGGATAGCAATTGTTGTTTTTGCTACAATCAACAAAGGTTGACGATTGATACGTGGACAACAATCTTGAACAATGACTCATGTTACTTGTTGCTCCAAACGCGGAAAGCCACTCACGTTCAGAACAACAAAGTTTGAGGCTCCGAACAGTGGCTACAAGGGTTATAGTCGTCGGTCGATTTGTGCCAATTGCAATTACCGCTGGCACAAATAGGATTATGATCCCTCTCTCGGATCATTCTGTCTTCCCACTTGGGCTAGTACTAAAGAGAAGACTTGACTCAAGCTTTGGAATCCCTCTTGACCAATGCTCAACATGGATACAAATAGAGGCGAGACTTCCGAGTGTCGCTTAGTTGATTCCAATTCCACTCTGCATCATATATCAAGTATATGTAGTATAAATTTAATTTTATAAAATTTTATTTCATGATCATGTTTGGTATGTTGTATCATATATGCGTGTAGTGCATATGATGTAATAATTAGATTTTAACTATTACTGTTTATGTCTTTCACTGCACATGTTAATGAAACATATTTTAGCACTTACCATGTCAGGCTCTGCAGCAGGGGGAAGGTGGACAAGGTATTCAAGATCTAGAAGCATGTCACTCCACACTCCTATGTCGGACGCTTCGAAGCATTTAAAGCAAGATGTATTCACTTTGGGTGAGATGGGTGCATCACGATTACCTCAAGAGCTCAAACATTTGGCAAAGGCAAGGTAAAAAATCAGACTCGCCATTGATTAAGAGATTGCTCCAGATCAGGAATCAGCTTATAGGTTGAGCAGGTGGCATAGGAGCAGTAAACATGCTACTCCTGGACTAGTTTGCCATAGACAAGCATGGTGCAGCAAACTCTTATGCATTCTTTTGTATGCTGGGACCTGTGGTTTATTGAGTGGTAGTAGTATGGAGTCCAGGCATCCTCCCTAAGCTCCACTTCACCTATTTATTGATGCAATTATCCTCGAGTCAAGATTGACCAAGTTGACTGAGCTCGAGTTGGTTCAAGCTTGAATTTTGATGTTTTGACAATATGTGAGAGAGAAGTCAAGTAGGTCAAGGGAGAACCAGATACTTGACTAAAAAAGTCCTAACTAAATGTTAGGAAATATATACTTCTAGTGGAGCTAGGCAGTGGAAGACCTAGTTGGAAACTAGGTAATGGAAGTCCAAGTGGAGTCAGACGGTGGAAGACCTAGTTTCCCCTAGTTGGGAACTAGGTAATGAAAATCCTAGTGGGGCTAAGTGGTGAAAGACCTAATTTGAAACTAAGCAATTAAAGTCCTAGTGGGTCTAGGTAATAGAAAAATCTAAGTGGACCAAAGGGTGACCAGACACTTTATGATTGGAAGTTCAACGGGAAGGTTGGTAAGGGAAAGTCTAAGTGACTCAAGGAGGACCGGATACTTAGTGAAAAAGTCCTGGCAGGTTAAGGTTGATCGGATGCTAGGCATGAAAAATCCCAACAACTCACGGATGACTTTAACATTGGGCAAAAGAACCCTAAACTTAGATTCAAAGTTTAAGGTTGATCAATTAATTAGGGTAACTGATTGACCAAAAGTGATCGATTGATAGCAGTTTTGTAGAAAATAGAAGGCTATCAAATCAATTAGCATAATCGATTAAGTATTGCTGAATGGCAAGGTTTTCGTGAGGGAACACAAGGTTGATGAATTATTGGCTTAATCGATTTAGCATGGTCAATCAATTAAGACAATCAATTAAGAACTTTTCGTGAGATAACAGAAGGTGCTGGAATCAATTAGGTAAATCAATTCAGTAGAGGGTCAATCCATTAGACTAATTGGTCGAAGCATTTTCATGAAGAACAAAAAGCTTTTGAATTAATTGAGATGATTTATCAATCGATTAATGGATAAAAAAGAGTCATTCGGTAAGTTTTGAATAGTCGATCTGATATGACAATCGATTGGGGATACGATCAATCGATTAGGAGATATTTTTTAGCCTAAAAGAAATCCTATAAAAGGGGGTTTCATGAAGACTTTGAAGTGAAGTGTTGTTGCATTTTGGAGTCAACAAGAGGCATTTTGGAGCAACAAGAGATCAAGCAAACAAGATGTTCATTGTATTTATATTTGCTTTCTTGTTTTTATTCTCGTGTTCAAACTTCACTACAACAAAAACGTAAAAAGACAACAGATTTTATCTGTTGTCGTAGACCCTTTAAAACCATTGTAATTGATAGTATTGTTAAAAGTAGGGGCTACGATAATGGTTTTAAATCATTGTCTTTGAATGAAAAGACAATGGTTTAAAATCATTATTATTTAGAGCACTTTTAATAACACTGCCAGTTACAACGATTTTTGGGGCTATAATAACTATTTTTTACTATTGTCTTTGAGGGTGATAAACAATAATAATAGTTTTAAACCATTGTCTTTTAAACTATTGTCTTTTAATATCAATATATTATATTTCAATATAAATATATAATAAAGAATCATAATCACAAAAGAAAGAATATTCCCCACATCAATGTCATTCAAAATGTTACTTATACAAAAATTACAATCACAAAAGAAGAAATATGTCTCGTGTTTAAATAAAATTTATCCCAATACAAATAAACAAATAAACTCTATTTATAACTAATGAACAATAGCCAAAAGACTAGAAACTTATGATGATGGTTCATGCCATGTAAGATTACACTTAATTATTGTAAACCCAAGTCTCATTACAATCTTCAACTTGTAGGATTTCATTGGACTCTTCTTTCTCACTTGCTGATTTTTTCATGTCAACCTTTTCTAATATTGTTGATCATCAGTTCCATAATAAATCCAGTCTTCCCCACACCAGCTCCATCAAAAAGTCCAATCTTTCCACCTCTTTGATAAGGCACCAAGATATCAACATCCTATTAATATCAAAAGAAATACACTGTTATACACATGAAAAAAACTTATTCTGAAAGAATAATAAACACACATATATTTTTACAATAGTTACCATAAGTGTGCCTTTGTTATTCTTTCAGGATCGTGAATGATTCCACAATTTAAAAGTATACATAAATTTGAGATTTTATTTCTGAATATGCAAAAATATGATAATTTAGATTTTACCTTTATATTCTGCATCAGTCGTTGATCTTGTGTAGGGTAACACTTAAACAACTTCCAAGTAAATTGCAAGTGCTAACATGCACAAGGCACAATATAATCTACAATTATAGAAATAAAAACAAAGTTGTTAGATCTTGTAAAAACAATCATATAAATCAAGGAAATGTTTATCAGATCTTGTAAAAACATGCAAGTTATTTATGATCAAAAGAGACAAGTTTCAAGATCTTTGAAGAACAAAAAACTTGAACTTAAAAGAAATAAAAATGCAATGCTAACTTTAAATTGATAAACTATTCAGATTATGTTGATGTTGTTTTTAGAAAGTATAACAAATAGAGAAATACAAAAGTATATTACATATAAAGAAAATCATTCACATAAACTAAAATAGAATAACTAGAATTTAAATGTTAAAGAAAAACACACTAAGTTTGTAAAAATATTAAGGAAATTCATGTTTTCCCATAAGAAATCTCGAAATCAACCAAATTTATTAAAAATAAGGTGCATGAAGCATATTCTTATGAATTTGCTGATCTTATTTTTTTTTAGTGCAATTAAATATTCACAATTAACATATAAAAAATATACATGAATAAGCAAGTAATGTGATATATCCCAAAAACTAAAAAGTAAGTAATATAGCATATCACAATTTACTATAATCTGATAGTGTAAATAAGAATATAATAACAAAAATAATAATATTAAACATGGTGTATACCATTCTTAGTTTGTAATGCAGAGAATGAATAAGGAATCTAAAAAAAATCCAACAAGAAAAGTAAAGAGTTTAAAAGCATTAAAAAGATGATAGAAGCACCTTCTATGTAAAGTGCAGGGCACTCCGACCGTTCAAATAGTCCATTCTTGTCACCTTCAGGATTTTCGATCTAGTTAACTCTCAACTCCCAAAAAAAAGGATTTCAATTTATGTAAACATAAAAAGGAAATCTTGACGAACCCATACATAGAATACTTCCATAGATGAGCAGAGTCTGCACCACCTCCCAATGACCGTGACGACAAGCTTGCATCAATGCTGTCTATATATTCAATTTCATTCATGATAAACACAAAGATCAAACCTTTCGAATATGGAAGTTCCAATAAAAGGATAGATTTAAATCGCAAGGCAAAAGAGGGAGAAAACAAGTAATCGAATACCTGGCCACAATAGTTTCTCAGATTCACGTCAGACCCATTCTCTAGCAGCAACGTCACGATCTGAGGAGACACGCTGAGTTAGTAAGACAATCCACAACACGGCGAGAAACATTGAAAGGTCAAATCTTGTAAGAGGAGAAAAAAACCGACCTCGTTGTGGCCCTTGGCGGTGGCGAAATGTAGAGGGGAGTTGAGGCCACGGAAGGTGGAGTACTTGACGAGTCCAAGGTTGAACTCCAGCAACATGCAGGCTTCGATTAGATCACCATCCCGAGCCACAGACACCAATCTCTCGCTAGAGGCCGAGCACTCGAGAGAGTTCCCCATGCCTCCAAACCCAAGCCTCCAGCGTGGGGGCAAGTCGATGGCTGCCGAGGAGCGTGCTACGCCCTCTCCCTCCTCTTCTTTCGGTAGATACAAACGCTGCTTGGGTTCCAAGGGAAGCGGAAGCAAACAAACTTAGCAATGGGTCGAAATGAAAAAGGGGTGGATGTTGGTGTTTCCAATCTACCTCAACATTTTGATATACAAACAAAAGTACTGCAGTTCTAGGGAAACAACTATCACTTTGGGGAGAGGAGCTCTAAGGAGTGTAGTTCGTCAAGAGGGATGGAAGGCAAAAACATGTGAGGAGAGGAGAAGATCGTATGAGGAGATCGTGAAGAGGAGATTGTGTGAGGAGAGGGAACATGAAGAGATCGTGTGAGAAGAGGAGAAAGACACAAAAAGCTAGGGTTTAGGAAGACTAAGGATGGAAAACAAGCACCCAAAATTTTTCAAAGAGGGAATCAAAACACGGCATTCGAAGGAAAAAAAGAAAAAGAATTAAGTCAAAGACAATGATTTTAATAAATCATTGTCTTTGACTATATAAAATAATATAAAAATATAATGATTTAAAAAATTATTATCGTAGCCCTAAAAAATATTTTAAAATAACAATTTTAGAAAATTATTATAAAATACGTTGTTGATTTTAAAAAAAAATCCGCTCAACGACAACAATTTTTACAAAATTGTTATCTTTTATCTTTTGGGGAGCTCAAAGACAACGATTTTATTAAAAACTGTTGTCTTTGAGTAAATTAACAACAGTTCCTTCTAAAATCATTGTCTTTATGTTGTTATCTTTTAACAGCTTTGTTGTAGTGCTTATATGAGGCTCCTTTACCTCTGAAAAGCTTCCGAGAATGAGATTTTCATAGTGAATCTCTGAGAGAGAGTTAGATCATAGATTAGTCATTTTAAGGAGATGAATACCAAGTAAATCGAAGGTGTTAGTGTTTTGATGTATTTGCTTCAAGTTTCTGCTGTAAATGAAGTGAGCTATTCCCCCCCCCCCCCCTCCCCCCCAATCTCTAGCTCATACAAGTCCTAACACTATTGGTTGCTTACGCATGGATAGTTGCAGACAACAAATAGAATGCCTTACGAGCCCTACAAGACTTGCTCACCATGTCAGCAAGAAGATGAGACCAACAGACACATATTATTTCACTATGCAATTGTGGAGCAAGGTTCATGGTTGGATTGACATCAAATCAGAGAAACACACGGTGACAAGCCTATTTTTCAACCTTTCCAATGGCAATTCGGTGGCAAAGGATGAGTGCAGAAAGCACGTTACTTAGCGGTATCTTGTATGATTTTTCTCTTATGGCAAGATCACAATCGATGTCATTTTGAGAGATGTGAGCCTAACATTGAGAGCATGTTTCAGAATGTGTAGACTTATGTCTACCGTTTTGTAGACATCTAGTACTTGTATAGCCTCTTTAGTTCGGCTATATATTTAACATTCCAAAAAAATGAGAGAGAAGCTTTGCCATTTAGCTCAGCCTACTCGAGATAAGAAGTTTCATCATTTGACTCAATCTATCCAAGATGAGAAGTTTCATCCTTTGGCTCAATCCAGTGAGATAAGAAGCTTCTCCATTCTACTCAGTCCACCTGAGATGAGAAGCTTCGTCAATCAGCTCATTCTACCCAAGATAAGAAGTTTCATCCTTCGACTTAGCCCACCCGAGAAGAGAAGCTTCACCATTCGGCTTAGCCTATTCGAGATGAGAAGTCTTACTGATATGACGTTCCTGCTCGTCTCCTCTTGGCCTCTCCGATCTGATGCTCTTGCTCATCTCCTCTCCCCCTCCCCTGATATGACGCTCCTACTCATCTCCTGTTGGTCCCACTGATCCAACATCTCTCATTCCAATCCAACTACTCCATCTATTAATAGCACGTGAGACGTCACGTAGGTTAGCATAACATGTGAGACAACATGTGTGTTGTCATAGCACGTGGAACAACATGGTCTATATTGCGTGACCCCATACGATCTTCTATAGTACAAGATGTAGGTGATATGATATGATGATGTGACACATTCCCTACTAGATACGTGTCCCATCAATCAAAATCTAGAGGAGAGAGATATAATTCCATTCCTTCAGCAGTGATATAAAAGAAGTCTGCTCCTGTGAGCAAAGATAGACCCACACATATATGCACAAACCTCCACCATCTTCTCATTTTTCATTGTTCTTATTCTTCACTTTCTCTATTAGAAATTGACTTAAGCGTAGGACTGGTTGAGCCAAGCCACCCCTGACCTCCATTATAACTCTCTTTCTCTTGAGCTTCACAGTCATTCTTAGTGACCCTACTCTCCCTTAACATTCAACGACTTCATCAACATAGTAGACAGTTGTCTGATGACTTATGATCATCAACAATCTCAAGTAGGAATACTTATATGATATTAAAAATATAAGCAAAATATATAGGCATAGTTTACTTTGTTTCATAAAAATTATGTGATTAAATTGACTTAAGCAATATCATATAGGTAGGTCATTGAATTAGTTAAAAAATACATTATCTCAATACCATCATTAACTATAAATGATGTTTACAAATGGTTCGATCCATGCAATCAATTACTAGGACTACTGGTTGTCATATTTAGTTTGTATGTAAGTTTGTTAATTATATCTAGATGAATTGGCTAATAAGTATAATTATTTTGACTTGTGTCATACTTCTTACTATTGAAGGATTGTCTAACAAAGTGGAGCTGGTCTTTAAATAGTTTAATTTAGTTTAATGAAAATCATATTATTTAATTGATTATTGACAAAGCTCGAATGCTTTATTTGTATACCGTAGGAAATGAAAACATATGCATCAATAGTTGCAAAAAAAAAACCCACATATCTAGCATAAGTTACATTTGATGAGTAAATTGAGTCATTTTATAGAATTCTTTTGTCAAACTTTTCCAAAAGGTAAGGGCGAGGGAAAAGGGCATTCATGAGTGAATCTCTATGAAAAACACATTAGCATTATAAATAATGGCTCCTTTGTGTCTTTTCTTAGCATATCATAAATCCACTCAGGAGATTACTAGTTAATATCTTTGATAACTAGAATTCAAAATTTTTAAATTTTGCAATGTGATTGTGACTTTCACAACCAACAACATGACATTATTGCTCGGGATCCCAAATAGAGGCATGCATATAAAGATAAATTCCAATGTTACTTATGGAGAATTGTATAAAAGATATTTTATAAGGAATGAGTTAAATCGATCTATATTGAAACACCTAATAAAAAATATTATCTCCACATGGAATCAGATGAGAATGTTAGATCATTTTGTAAATTTTATATTATGTATATTTTTTTCTTCTATTTTATTTGCTTCTTCTATTATATGATGCATGAACTCTCAAAATTTGGAGAAGTATTTGTCATAATGACTCCTAGTCATATCATTGCATTACTTTATAGGAAGGGATTTATTGGTCTACCCGTTGTAAGTCGTAAATATGTAATTATTTTTTTTACATAAATAGCTAATAGCATCCGGTAATTTATTTATAACATAGACTTTGTTTCTTAAATATGTCTCTATTCAACATCCAACCAACATCGTAGGACCGATAATAAGTAAGTGGAGGTCTGCGTATTCTCGTATTAATAAAGTAACCTCTCTAGGTAAACATAAGGTGTATTTATTATAATCCTATTTTCTGTGTAAAAATTTGTTAGTTGAGTATATATTGTTAATGATTATTTAGATTATTATTAATATTCTTCCTAAATCATGAAGTCCATTTACTTGGACCCACTCGCCACTCAATTTGAGATAACATCACAACAAGGCGACACATTTATTGCATAAATCGATATAGACTTATCAGAGGTAGCTGAATGTTCATTTTATATTTTAAAGGAAAAAACTATTGAATTCCTTAGCCGTTAGAATGAAGAATTAGTGATATTAAATAAATAATTAGTTGTATTCTGGAAAGGAAAGATTATCTTATCCAACTAGGCAGCCTGCAGAATATCCTCCTATTGAAGATTCATCGATCAATTTGATAAGAAGAGAACACAACTAAAGTTGCTATGACTTCAAAGACACTCCTAAAGATAGACTGCAATGGTCCCGGATACAAGTAAATCAGAAGCAGTGTTAAATATTTTATTTAAAAATAATTTTCTTAAATTTTTTAAATATTTTTAAAATATCTAAATGCATTTTTTTTTACTTTTATAATAATTTTCTTTAATTTATATAAATTTAAAATACTTTTTATCTATTTTTTTTATATTTTAAATAAAATTTTAGGTTGTGATCTTAAATTTATAATCTGGATTTATTTTTGGTTATAAAAATTTATATATATTTTTTGTTTTATATTATAATAATTTTTTAATGGATATAATATAATCTTAATTTCATTTATAATCCTTATTAATTTCTATTTATAAAAATTATATGATTTTTGTCTCAATTTATTTTAAAGTCTGTGTTAATTATTTTTGATATATTTTATTAAAATAAAATGGATTAATAATTTCTTAGCAAATTCGTCTCTAATTGATATAAATTTAAAATAATTTTTTAATTAAAATATTAATTATTAATAAGCATGACCCATAAATATTTTTTATGTGTCAGCTAAATTTAGTAAATTAAAATCAATAAAATGTTAGGTAAAAATACTGACTAAATCTAAGGTTAGTAAAAAAATTAAATTTTAATGGCAACTCTCATTTTGGTTAGTAATAAATTATAAGCAAAATAAATTTATCTAATAAAAAAATAAATATTATTCATAAATTTAATTTTAGTTGATAAAAAATTAAATTTTACCCATCGAATATAATTTTAACTAAAAAACTAAATATTCTCACCTAAATCTAATTTTGGTCAATAAAAAATTAATATTATCTGTTAAATATAACTTTGGCAAGTATACAATTAAATATTATAGGCCAAATAGATCTAACTAGTAAAAATTTAAATTTTACCGATCAAATTTAAGTTTGGTCAGTAAATATAAAATATTATAATGGGACCACCAAAATTGAAATGTTTACTATCAAAATTGATTTTGTAAGGATAAAACTCACCGATAATCTCATCTTTTCTGGTGGGGACGGTGTCCAATATGTTTTATAGGAAAATAAATGAGTCGTTAAGTGAAATATCTTATAATGTTCTTTAAATCACATCAGGCATTGGACGGTCACGTGATGGTAAAAAAATGATTTATTCATTTATATGTTCGTTAATGCGTTTTTAGACCGAGAGAAAGAGATAAATTATGAATAATTATTAATTTTAAATAATTGAATAACGTACGAAAAATGATAGGCATCGGGTTACTTGATCAAAGTTGAACTCTCAGATTTTATAGAGATAAATTATGAAAAATGATAGGCATCCGCTTACTTAATCAAAATTGAACCCTCAGATTTTATAGAGATAAATTATGAATGATTATTAATTTTAAATAATTAAATTATGGATGATTATTAATTTTAAACAATTGAATAGTGTACGATAGGCATCCGGTTACTTAATCAAAGTTGAACCCTCAGATTTTATAATGGTAATATTACTGTGTGCTATAGCTAATTGTACGTCATAAAGGAACACTCCACTTCACTTCGGACGATCAGGTGATGACACATGCGATTTTTTAAAGGGTAATTTTACCTGCAATCCCTATTGGTAAACAAATCTTTGCACTATCCATGAAAATCTTTATTTTTACTCCCCAGTCAAACATATTTACCTAATTATCCATGATATTTTTAGATATAAAAGTCTAAAAATAAGTATAAATCCTCTTAAATTTAGTATATTAAATTAGAATCTAGTATATTTTCTATCAAATTGAGTACGATTTTTTTTTCACCTCAAAATATACTCGATTTTAATTTAATGTGCTGAATTTAATAGGAATTATATTCATTTTTAGACTATTTGTACCGAAAAATATGAGGATTAATTTCAATAGAAAATATACTCGATCCTAGTATAGAGTGTTGGATTCTTGTGTAAAGTGCTGAATTTAACAGAAATTATACTTGTTTTTAAACTTTTTATACCTAAAAAAATAAAAGGAACAATTTTGATAGAAAATATACTCGATTTTAATATAAAATACTGATTTTAAGAAGAATTATATTCGTTTTTGAACTTTTTATATTCAATTTTGGACTTTTTATATTTAAAAAATCTGAGGGGCAATTCAAGTAATACTTTGTATGCAGAGAGTAGAAATAAAATTTTTTTGGACGTAAAAATTATGTACAAAATTAACATTGTGATTATAGATTTTCTCTAATTTAGAGTTTTTTAAAAGAAAAAAAATGAGAAATGAATCACCTCGAGCCTCGAGGCCCCACAATTTGACAATCCCAAAATCAGCTATTTGATAAATCGTATAACACCTACTCGTATAACACCTACGCAATATAGGAACTCGCCGGTGACGGAGGAGAGCGACAAAGGCTTCGGCATCTGCAGCGAGGTGGCTGCCGAAGAGAGGAGGGATGGCAGCTCGGCGGTCTCACTTCTCAGGACAGGGACACGGTGTTCGTCGGAGTGTTTGCTGACGTCATGGCGCTGGGGGCGCGGACATCTCCATGTTCCGTGTCTCGGTAATTAAACGCCTCATTTGGTAAATTACTATTGATAGTCGCACACAATCTACCTACAAAATCTTCCACTGTAATCTTGCTGTTTTCCTACTCCGATTTGAAATCAAACAAGCATTAATTCAAATCCACGTCGAGATCAATCTTCATCCCTTACTTTACTTGCACCCAAGTTAAGGATCACTAAAAGCGTACCAATACCGGCGATTCCATCATCTTCCTCCTCTCTGGCCGGAGATAAAACTTTAAGTAGCACAAGATTGCAAAAATGGAGAAGGAGACAGAAGCAGCAGAAGGCAACCTGCATCAGTCAGTCAGCGACTGCGCGCTCCAGGGGATGCTTTAATGTCTCGCAGTGAGTACGGTCACCTCCCGCACATGGCGTCCCGGTTGTTGCTCCGGCTCGTCGCCGGCGCGCTCCTCCTCCTGGTCGGTCTCCCCGGCGGGACGCCGGATCTGGCCTCCGACACTGCCGCGCTAGTGGCTTTGCGCGATGCCATCGGTCTCTCCGCTCTGCCCACGTGGAACTCCTCCGTCCCAACCTGCAGCTGGCCGGGGGTCACCTGCGTCTTCGGCCGGGTCGACGAGCTCCGCCTCCCCGGCGTTGGCCTCATTGGCCAGATTCCGGCCGCCGTCGGTAACTTCACCGCCCTCCACACGCTCAGCCTCCGGTTCAATGCTCTTTCTGGTCCTCTGCCCGGTGAGCTAGCGCGCCTCGTCGAGCTCCGCAACCTCTACCTCCAGGACAACCGCCTCTCCGGCGAGATCCCGCTCTTTCTCGCCTCCATGAAGAGCCTCGTCCGCCTCAACCTTGCTGGCAACCAATTCACCGGTCGGATTCCTTCGGAGCTCAACAACCTCACCCGCCTTGGCACGCTCTACCTGGAGAGCAACAGGCTCAGCGGCGAGATCCCGCCGCTTGACATCCCCAGCTTGGTCCAGTTCAACGTGTCTTACAACCAGCTCAACGGATCTATACCGGCCGGCCTCCGTTCCCAGCCCAAGAACGCGTTCCTCAACACCAGCCTCTGCGGCGGCCCCCTGGGGTTGTGCCCAGGCGAGATCGCGCCTTCTCCCTCAGCGGAGGGAGCTTCTGGGAACAATGCCGGCGGCGGCGTCTTTCCAGAGTCCGGCAAAAAGAAGAAACTCTCCGGCGGGGCGATCGCCGGGATTGCGATTGGTGCCGCCGCCTTCGTGCTCCTCCTGCTCGTTGCGCTCATCCTTCTCTGCCGTGGCAGGATGGGCGCCGCTGCTTCCGGCACGAAGCCGATGGAGACAGCGGAGCTTGCAGAGGAAAGGGATAAAGGTCCCGGAGATGGAAGAGCGAACAGTAACGGAGCGGCAGTGACCTCAACCGCTGTCACCGCCGCCGCAAAATCTTCGTCTGCTTCCAGCGGTGGCCCCGGGGTTAAGAAACTCGTGTTCTTCGGCAGCCGGAGAACAACGCCGGCCTTCGATCTAGAGGATCTCCTGCGTGCGTCTGCAGAGGTGTTGGGGAAGGGAACCTTCGGGACAACCTACAAGGCGGTGCTCGAGTCGGGGGAGGCGGTGGCCGTGAAGCGGCTCAAAGACGTGAATCTGCCGGAGGCGGAGTTCAAAGAGAGGATCGAGGCCATCGGCGCCATGGACCACCTCAACCTTGTTTCCCTCACGGCCTACTACTTCAGCGCCGACGAGAAGCTCCTCGTCTACGAGTTCATGTCCACGGGCAGCCTCTCAGCTCTCATGCACGGTAACCCCCCTCTTAATTAGCATCCGAATGCCGTCTCCGGCCAGAATTCATGCTAAATTCACCGATCATCTTCTCAGGCGACAAAGGGTCCGGCCAAGCGGCCCTCGACTGGGAGACAAGAACCGGCATCGCCCTTGCGGCGGCTCGAGGCCTGCAGCACATCCACTCCGCAAGCCCATCGACTTCTCACGGCAACGTCAAGTCCTCCAACGTCCTGCTCACCGAGTCGTACGAAGCTCGACTTTCCGACCACGGCCTGGCTCTGCTCGCGGCGGGGTCGACTTCCCCTGCTCTTCGCGGGGCAGGGTACCGAGCTCCGGAGGTCACGGATCCCCGGAAGGTATCGCAGAAAGCGGATGTGTACAGCTTCGGAGTTCTCCTCCTCGAGCTGCTCACGGGCAAAGCGGCGGCGCAGGCCGTCCTGAACGAGGAGGGAGTAGACCTCCCGAGGTGGGTGCAGTCGGTCGTCGGGAAGGAGTGGACTGCAGATGTGTTCGACGCCGAGCTGCTCAGGTGGCAAAACGCGGAGGAGGAGGAGATGGTGCGACTCCTGCAACTGGCCATGGATTGCGTGGCACACCACCCAGACAAGAGGCCTTCCATGTCCGAGGTGATAGCTCGGATCAGATCAATAAGAAGTGAATCGTGATCGTGCTGAATCTTTTAGTTTCTTGACGAGGAAACAAAGTCCATTCTTTTTCGTTGGTTGCCTGTGATTAAGCAATTGGTTACTTGTTTGTTTCTTTTTTGTTTTCCAAGGATTTCGAAAACCACACACTGTTGTGGATTACTGGGTTGTGGATTACTGGGTGTTGAAATCATCATAGGTTTCCTTAATTATGTAAGTAATATAATTTTCTTTTTTATAATCTGATAATTTGTGTATTGGATTAATCCCAAGTATAATTTCTCATCTTTAATAGGATTTGAATTAGTTATCTTATTTGTTCCTTAAATAATAGTTACTTTCATGCATGATGGAAGAAGGAAGCTTCTTAGTTGGAGTGATATATCGGTTCTATGGGCCCATGGCAAGATAAGTAAATGATAGGGATATCTTTGATCTTTTATATGAGAGAGATATTTTATCAGTTGCAAATCAACTTCAAAATCTATTAGCATATGCTCATATAAATACCAACTACATTGACCATGGGACTTCTTTGTCGTGTAGTTGATTCTTGAGTTTAGTTAGAATTTAGTTAAAAACATTTATTCACAAGTTCGACTGAAAATTTTCAATAACGTAAAATCATTAAAAAAAAATCTTATTTATCATAATTTTTTAAGTTAAATTAATATTCTATCATATTTTTCATCTTGAAATTACTTTTTTTTAAATCTCACCATGAAATCTATCCCGACATAAAAATAGTAATATTAAGGTCTTCTAGATATTTTCCCGTAACACCATAATTTCCTACGGAGAGTAGCAAATATCAAAAGATTTATCGGGAGGAGTCCGACGAGACTACTCTGATGCCTAAATTAGTATAAAGGTTGGATAATAATCGGAAAAAGATAGAAGAATTAGAAGTATGGTTAGAGAATCCCCCTCTCACTCTTTACTTTCTCTTTTCCTTACTTTTATAGAGAGAAACCCCTAGAAACTCTTCTTATTGTGGGCTTATTAATGGGTCATTCATGGGATTAAAGGGTCATTTATAAGTTATTAAAGGATCATTAAGGGACCTTATTGTAACCATCATGCTCTTTAATTTAATAATTGATGCATGCCGAGAGCTTGAGAGGTGCGCAGGTAGGTAACTCGGATCGGTTTGGAGTTGGACCATCCCAGAAGATGGATCGTCTCGAAAGATGGGATACTGTCACATAATCCCCATGTTGACCGAGGCCTAGAGAATACCACCCGGACTCTCTATTAACAGAGTCAAGGGCCCATCATGTGGACTCTTACTGTTGGACTTTGTGGTTGTTTTGATGTAATCAACCAAGTTAGTTAGATCCTGTTTATTTTTAATCCCTGTGTCTAAGTGTGCAGGAGCTTAGGAGCGCAGGAAGTCAAGCGGAAGACACAGCTAGCGAGAAGGACGGCACGGGAAGGGAGTCGACGGGCTCGGTGCGTCCGAAGGACGGGAGAGATGCAGAAGAGTACACCGGTGGGCGAGAAGAATGTGTGCGAGGTTCGAGGGACGTAAAGCCGGGATAGAAGACTGCTCGAGGAAAAGGCCGAAAATTGGGGTCGGATGAGTCATATTCCGGTTAGCCGCAATCACCCAAGCTATCGGAGCATCGGAAGCTAAAAGAAAGTATAAAGGAGCTAGAATGCTAGCTGGAGGCGCCCTCAATGAAGCAATGGAGGCACCTACATTGTCCTCAACCTTGGAGGCACCTCCAATAAGTGTTGAAGGTGCCTTCAACAATGGAGGCGCCTTCAACACTGCTTGAGGCGCCTCCAAGCTGGTCAACTCGACCGTTTGAGCACGGATAGAGTTTTATTCGCTTGACTTGGTTAGAGGCGTCTTGGACCTTTGTTGGAGATGCCTTGGACCTTCGAGACAGAATTTCCAGGAGCTATTTAAAGGCCCCTGGATCTAGGAAATTATAATTTAATCAAGCATTCAATTCCTAACAACTTGTGAGCTCTTTTAGTGTGTAAAAAGGCTTCTCGCCTACGGTGAAAGAGACATTCTAGTGGAGCTATTCAACCACCTTGGATTAACAACCGTCTTGGTTGTAACCAAATTAATTTCTTGTCTCTTATTTAATTCTGCCTTTTACTTTAATTGTTGCTATTTAGTTTGAGTTGAGAACCGAGGAGGGTATACTTTTATTTTGCAAACAATTCACCCCCCCCCCTCTTGTCGGTCCCTCTGCACCGACAAGTGGTATCAGAGTCTGACCGCCTCAGAAGGACTAACTGTCAACTGAAGCACAAAGATCAAGACGATGGTCGGAGCGAACATTCATCCCCCGAAGTTTGACGGAGACTTTACTACATGGAAACGTAAAATGGAGGTATTTTTTTAAAACCGAATTCGATATTCTTTTAATAATGAAATATGGATATACAACGTCAAAAGACAAAGAAGAATGCAACTGGACAAAGAAGGAGCAGGCCGATTTCGTGACCAATGAAAAGGCAAAATTTCACCTGCTCAGTGTTCTGCCGCCCCAGGAGATAAGTCAGATCGGAAGCTACGACTCCGCCAAAGACCTCTGGGATAAATTCCTGGAGCTCCACGAAGGCACCTTAGAAGCAAAGCTAACGAGGCGTGATATCCTCCGGACTCAGCTGACGAATCTCCGGATGAACACCAACGAGAAGGTAGTGCAACTCCAAGCGAGAATCAAGGAGCTAATAACGCAACTGACAAATCTCGACGAATCGGTATCAAACCGAGATTCCATCCGTTATGTACTCAACGCCTTCCCAAGGACTCCAGAGTGGGCGTCCTTAGTAGATGCTTACTACATCTCTAAGGATTTTGAGGTAAGTAGTTTAGAAAGTTTATTTTCTACCTTCGAACTTCACGAGTCTCGACTTGCGGAGCCTAAACAAGTAGAAAAGTCGAACCTCAACATTGCCCTATAAGCCGAAAAGGACGATCCTGACTCCGAAACATCGATCAACGAAACCGAAGAAGCACTACTGGTAAGACGTTTCAATAAATTTCTTTAAACTAATAAATTTAAATCGCAGTCGAGGAAGCAACATCGCAACAAAAGGACAGTCCAGTACTACAACTGCAACAAGGAAGGGTACATCAAGGATAACTACCCCAAATTAAAGAAAAAGGACAACGAAAAGTCTCGAAGATCGACGTCCTCGAAGAACAAAATCCTGAAGGCCACGTGGGATGATTCGACATCCTCCAAATCTGAAGTCGAACCCTTCTCGGGACTAGCGCTGATCGCCAACCATCTGCTAGAAGAAGAGTTAAGCTCAGAAATGAGCATAGATGAAGGGGGAGGAACATCAGAAGAGGAAAGTTATGATGAAAGGGGAGCATCACAAAGTAAGATAAGTAAGGTACGTGCTCTAAACCCTAAACAGTCGTTCCAATTTATTAAAGCTCTTTCTAAAGACTTAGCTGAATTAGAAAAAGAAATTACTAATTTAAATAAAATGTTAGATAATTTGAAATCTGAAAATGATAAATTGAAACTCCAAATTGAAAAGTTAAAATCTGATACATGTTTAAATACTAATGTCTTTCAAAAATAAAAAATTAAGGTTTATGAAAAATTAAATTGGTATATAAGAAAACATCTGGGTTAACTTAGAAGAATACCTAAAGGCTATATACCCCCTAAGTTTTTAACTAACCTGCAGCAAGGAATCTATACTAGGTTCCAAAATCTTTACTGAATTAAATCTCTTTAAGTTAAAGCTTTCAGAAGAAAATTAAACATTAAAATTTCTTTATGAAACTTTGACTAAGGAAGTGGTTGTTGCTCTAATAACCAAGAAGGCATAGTGCCTCACCACGATTTGGAAGCCAAACTATTGAAAATAAAATATTTAATTAACTTTCTGATAAAAGTATTAAAATTAAAAATAGATAATACTTTGAAAAGTTTTTAAACATTTTTTTGAAAATTTTCCAAAAACATCTTTTTCAAGAAAAATGTTTCTTGAATTTTTCTCTTACTTAGAAAATTTTTAACTTGGAAATTTTTTGTACTTTGTTCCCCTCTCTTTTTGCTGTGATCAAAGGGGGAGATAGTTAAGTACAAGTTTAAGTTTAGGAGTAGTTAGGGAAATTATAAATTTTTTTAAACTTATGTTGCAAATTCTATTATTGTAATTTTTGTACTTAAAATGTTAGTTTAGTAATTTTCTTAAAATTACTATTTGGTTGTTTTTTCCCTAACTTGAAATTGGATTGATGCACATAAAAAAGGAGGAGATTATTGGACTCCGTGGTTGTTTTGATGTGATTAACCAAGTTAGCTAGGTCCTGTTTATTTTTGATCCCTGTGTCTAAGTGTGCAGGAGTTTAGGAGCGCAGGAAGTCGAACGGAAAACGCAGCTAGCGAGAAGGACGCCACTGGAAAGGAGCTGACAGGCTCGGTGCGTCCGAAGGACAAGAGAGCTGCGGAAGAGTACACCGGTAGACAAGAAGAATGTGTGCGACGTTCGAGGGACATAAAGCCGAGATAGAAGACTGCTCGAGGAAAAGATCGGGAATTGGGTTCGGGTGAGCCCTATTCCGGTTGACCACAATCACCCAAGCTATCGGAGCATTGGAAGCCAAAAGGAAGTATAAAGGAGCTAGAACGCTAGCTGGAGGTGCCCTCAATGAAGCAATGGAGGCGCCTGCGTTGTCCTCAACCTTGGAGGCGCCTCCAATAAGTGTTGAAGGCGCCTTCAATAATGGAGGCGCCTTTAACACTGCTTGAGGCGCCTCCAAGTTGGTCAACTCGACCGTTTGAG